>NC_135346.1:25617208-25801409 GCF_023851605.1 Tamandua tetradactyla
GGCTGGAGTAGTACACCCAAATGAGGAATATGTTGTCGCTAAAATCCAAAAAGACCAACTAGGCATTGTGCCTCTTTTTTGGTTGTGGGAGGGGCCAGATGCAGCAATTTATCCTTCACCTTAGAAGGGATATCTTGACATGCCCCACACCACTGGACACCTAGAAATTTTACTGAGGAGGAAGGCCCCTGTATTTTTGTTGGACCTATCTCCCATCCTCTGACACGCAAATGCCTTACCAGTAAACCTAGAGTAGTTACTACTTCTTGCTCACTAGGTCCAATCAACATGATATCATCAATATAATGGACCAGTGTGATGTCTTGTGGGAGGCAGAAACAATCAAGGTCTCTGCGAACAAGATTATGACATAGGGCTGGAGAGTTGATATACCCCTGAGGTAGGACAGTGAAAGTATATTGCTGACCTTGTCAGCTGAAAGCAAACTGTTTCTGGTGGTCCTTACTAATAGCTATTGAGAAAAAAGCATTTGCCAGATCAATAGCTGCATACCAGGTACCAGGGGATGTATTGATTTGCTCAAGCAATGATACTACATCTGGAACAGCAGCTGCAATTGGAGTTACCACCTGGTTGAGTTTACGATAATCCACTGTCATTCTCCAAGATCCATCTGTTTTCTGCACAGGCCAAATAGGAGAGTTGAACGGGGATGTGGTGGGAATCACCACCCCTGCATCTTTCAAGTCCTTAAGAGTGGCAGTAATCTCTGCAATCCCTCCAGGAATACGGTGTTGCTTTTGATTTACTATTTTGCTTGGTAGGGGCAGTTCTAGTGGCTTCCACTTGGCCTTTCCCACCATAATAGCCCTCACTGCACGAGTTAGAGAACTAACGTGGGGATTCTGCCAGTTGCTCAGTATGTCTATGCCAATTATACATTCCGGAACTGGGGAAATAACTACAGGATGGGTCCAGGGGCCCACTGGACCCACTGTGAGATGGACCTGAGCTAAAACTCCATTGATCACCTGTCCTCCATAAGCCCCCACTCTGACTGGTGGTCCAGAGTGATGTTCTGGGTCCCCTGGAATTAATGTCACTTCTGAACCAGTGTATAATAATCCCCAAAATATCTGATCATTTCCTTTTCCCCAATGCACAGTTACCCTGGTAAAAGGCTGCCGGTTTCCTTGGGGAAGACTTAGAGGAAGGTTAACAGTATAAATTTGTGGCAGTGTAGTAGGTTTCTCCCCCATAGGGACCTGGCCTCCCCTTCATTCAAGGCGCTCAGGGTCTGTAAACTGTTTCAAGTCTGGAAATTGATTAAGGGGCCATGACTCTGTGTTTTTGTAATTCAGGTTAGACTTCTGTTCACTTGACCTAGAACTCTTTTGTTTATACAACTCCAACAAGAATTTAGTAGACTGCCCTTCTATTGTATTTCTAGGCACCCCATGGTTTACTAGCCAATGCCACAAATCTCTGCGTGTCATATAATTTTGATGCCTCCTTTGAGTTTGTTGTCTATTGTCTATTATAATAGCCGTGTCTACCTTGTCTTTGGTGATTAAGTGCTGCCACCTGGCTTCTGCCAACTCGGGATCCTGTCATCCCCATTGTGTTTTGCGGCAGCCGGTCTAGTCCGGTCTGGTGCTGCCGCTTGGGGTCTGTCTCTCAGCGAACAGGGCTGGTGCGAAGATGGAGAGGCGGGAAGGAGGTTGCTAGGCCTCCCTCCAAGGGGGTCTTCTGCCGCCAGCGGTAGGGGGAAGCGTTGGCCTATGCCTCCAGGGGCTCGGCAGGGATCGGAGCGCGCGCGGAAGACGAAATCAAACCACGGGACCAAGTGGAGCTAGCAAGACTGCACACAAGGACCTTTATTCAGGGCACTGTGATTGGAGGAGAGGGCTTGATTATTACATATAGGTTTAAAAAGAGGGGCTGGGGGAGGAGGAGTGTTGAAAGAAGAGGGGGTTGTGTGTTCATATGTGGCCCTGCAGCTGGAGTGTAGCAAGAATGTAGCAAGGAGGAGGAGGAGTTAGGTAGAGGCCCAATGAGAGAATTTTGTGAGGCGACGTGTCTGTTGCCGGGGAGAGGGCTGTACAGACAGGGCTCGTGGGGCAACTAGGCAGATTTAAGGTTGCGGAGAAATAGGTGCCACAATTCCTCCCTTTTATTTAATAGAAAGAAAAATTGGGGGGTATAGATGATTTGGTGAGGAAGGGCGAGTATAGAGGGGAGCGAGGCTTACCATAGGCTTAGGCGGCTTGCAGGCTCCCTGGGGGCTTATGAGGATTGTAGCGCGCGTTCATGAGCCACGCCCCCGGAGGCTGATCAGTCCTTTGGGTGGGCAACACTTGCTAACCAAACCTGTGCCTGCTGGCGGTGGCCCGCATCCGCGAAGGGGTTTTGAAGTTCGAGAGCTGCTAGAGCAAGAAGTTTAGTTTGTTGCTTGTGGTGAGAGATCTTTGTATATAAACATTTGAGCAGGAAGAGAATAATTATTAGAATGAGTAGCAGTATTCCATAGAAGAGAAGGTTAGAGGGCTGGAAGAAGGAGGTGAATTTGTTAAGCAAACTGTTAAGAGGGAGTTTGTGATTTTGGGAACTATAATGTTTTCCATAGCTAAAATTTGTGTTTGAAGATTATGGGTATAGTTCCAAAATGAGTCATTATAGACTGTAAAGATCCAATCACGTAAGGTTAGGCGGGGTCAGGAGGTGTTAACAGGTACCGGAGTAACACAGAGGCGGGAAAAGGGGTAGCGTCCATCACAAGTAGACAAAACTACTTCATATAGAGCTTCAATATCTAAGGCTAGTAAGTCAATTTGTTGCTGCAGGTTGAAAACCGCCCGGTGCATGAGAAGGTTTATATTGTCCTGGGTCCTTAATGTCCCCGCAGCGGTCTGTGTGAGGTTGTTAATGGCCTCAGCAGTGGTGGATGTTTGAGTCAGCGCGACTGGCAGCTGTGGCAGCGGCAGTTACTGACGCGACGACGGCAGCGGCAATCGCGGCGGAAACACCAAAGTCTCGTTTGTGGCGGAAGATCGACGGCAGGCCCTCTGCCTTAATCAAGTAGGGAAGCTGAGGGGCCATCCAGGTGGAAGCGTTCAGAGGGATCCACATTAAACGGGGCACAGCGTTCTCGAGCCTCGTTGTAGAGGTTGAGGAGCTGTCTTCTTTGAATTTGAGAATCATTTCGAGGGTCGTCTTCTTCGAGGGCTGCTTGTGTCATTTGGAAGACCAGGCACCTCATTCTGTGGCGGACCCGCCTGGTTGGGTAGGGTGATGGTTGTGGTGTTTGCGGGTTATCTTCTTGTGGAGACCGTTTAATTTGCATTCGCTCCATCCGCTTTCTTAGGGTGCGCATTCTGCGTCTGTGGCGTCTGCTCGGTCGCTGTGGCCAGATGGATGTTTCCTCCAGGGATCCAGATCGGCTGCGGTCCATTTTCTGGAAAGACACAAGCAAAACCGCGCCCCTGGGCAAGGAGAGGGGCTGCCGAGCGATGGCGAACGGGGCTGAAGAGATGACGAGTGGCGGGGAGGTCCCTGTTCAGCGCCAACTGCAGCAGCCGGTCTGGTCTGGTGCTGCCGCTTGGGGTCTGTCTCTCAGCGAACGGGGCTGGCGCGAAGACGGAGGGGCGGGAAGGAGGTTGCTAGGCCTCCCTCTGAGGGGGTCTTCTGCCGCCAGCAGTAGGGGGAAGCGTTGGCCTATGCCTCTGGGGGCTCGGCAGGGATCAGAGCGCGCGCGGAAGACGAAATCAAACCGCGGGACCAAGTGGAGCTAGCAAGACTGCACACAAGGACCTTTATTCAGGGAAGTACGCTTTATATAGGGATGGTGGAGGGTAGGGGAGGGTGGCTTTCCGAGGGCACTGTGATTGGAGGAGAGGGCTTGATTATTACATATAGGTTTAAAAAGAGGGGCTGGGGGAGGAGGAGTGTTGAAAGAAGAGGGGGTTGTGTGTTCATATGTGGCCCTGCAGCTGGAGTGTAGCAAGAATGTAGCAAGGAGGAGGAGGAGTTAGGTAGAGGCCCAATGAGAGAATTTTGTGAGGCGACGTGTCTGTTGCCGGGGAGAGGGCTGTACAGACAGGGCTCGTGGGGCAACTAGGCAGATTTAAGGTTGCGGAGAAATAGGTGCCACAGTGTTTAAGGATTCCAGCTCAGTGACAGCAGTTCCTACAGTAATATCTGACCTACAGAGAAGTGCAACCACTGAGCTCTTGAGGGATGATGGTGCTAGTCTCACAAACTTATTTCTCACTGTTCTGGTAAAAGGTGCATCCTCTGGACATTCTTGGGGTGTAAGAGCAAGCTTTGCATGATAAATCCACTCTAACATTCCAATCTCTCTAAGCCTCTGGATCCCCTCATCTACATTATACCAAGGCAGTTCTGGCATTTCAACCTCAGGTAATGTTTTGATCCATGTTTCAACCAACCACCCAAACAAGCTGTTAACACCTTTTCTAACCACTCGAGCTATAACATTGAATGCAGAATCTCTGCTTAGTGGGCCCATATCAATAAATTCAGCCTGATCCAGCCTTATATTCCTCCCACCATTATCCCACACTCTTAAAATCCATTGCCACACATATTCCCCTGATTTCTGTCTATATAAACTGGAAAACTCACACAGTTCTTTTGGAGTATAACGTACCTCCTCATGTGTGATACTTTGTACCTCAGCTTTAGGGGCCTGTTGGGACTTTAGTCTAGTTATAGGTCTAGAAGAAATGAGGGGTGGGGGGGGTGGGTCATGAAAAAGAATTAGAAATATCTTCCAAGCCATTTGCTTCAGGGCCTTCATTTGCAGTTTCATCTGGTGAAACAGGATTAATAACTCTAGGGCTAATCCCTTCAGGAAGAGATTGGGTGGCCCATTTCTCAAGGCAGGCTGGAGGTGGGGTGGCTATGTCCTCAGGGCAGACTATTACAGGGTTATCTAGAGAAGGCTCAGCATGGTCTAGGATTTCAACCTCACCCCCAACATCATTATCAATCCGTATGTCACCATCTGTGGTAGTTAGATTCAGTTGTCAACTTGGCCAGGTGAAAGCACCTAGTTCTGTTGCTGTGGACATGAGCCAATGGTAGGTGAATCTCATCTGTTGCTAATTACATCCGCAGTCGGCTAGGAGGCGTGTCTGCTGCAATGAGTGACGTTTAACTTAATTGGCTTGTGCTTAAATGAGAGAATGCAATGTAGCACAGTCTAGCAGCTCAGCATTCCTCATCACAGCACTTGCAGCTCAGCCCAGGCCTTTGGAGAAGTCACCCCGGGGAAAGTTGTTGGAACCCAGGGGCCTGGAGAGAAGACCAGCAGAGACCATCCTGTGCCTTCCACGTAAGAAAAGAGCCTCAGTGGAAAGTTAGCTGCCTTTCCTCTGAAGAACCAACAAAATAAATCCCCTTTTATTAAAAGCCAATCTGTCTCTGGTGTGTTGCATTCCGGCAGCTAGCAAACTAGAACAGAGTTGGTACCGGAGAGTGGGGTGCTGCTGCGGTTTGCAAATGCCAGATCTGTTGGAACTGTGTTTTGGATGGCTAAGGGGAAGACTTTGGAGGAACTGTGAAGAGACTGATGGAGAAGTCCTGGAGGGCTTGAAGAGACTGTTGGTGTAAATGAAACCACCGCCAATCTTGACAAAGGAGGACACAAAAGGGAGAGACTGGAGTTTGCAGAGTGAGAACCATGGAAGTTCGGGTCTGAAGCCAAGAAACCTCGGCCAGGAGAGTGGACCCACCTGTATGTGTGGAGAGGGTGAGTTTACCCTGAAGGGCGAGGATGAGTCTCCCCTCTCATTGCAGTGGAATAGTTGCGCAGCCTCGGGCCTTGGAAAAGGCGTAGCACGCTCCTTGGGGGACTGGGAGAGCCTGGCTGCCACCATGTGGAGGGGTTGAGCGTGCGCCCCAGAAATGGCAGAGAGCCCAGGGGTGGCCCTGATGCCTGGAGAGAGTGGAGCCCAGAGGTGGTCTCCTCGATGTTCCCCGAGGTTGATTTGGAAAGAGGCCGGCCACTGCATAGGCCCTTGGAAGGGGTGGGACTGCCGCTTTCTACAGCCGAAGGATAAATGACTTTCAGACTTGGAAATCCAATGGTGTTTGCCTGCAGATCTTCCTTCCAATTTCTCCCTATGGAAATGAAAATCTGTATCCTTTGACTATCCTCCTTTGCATATTGGCACGGGACTTATTTTGAGATTCACAGGTCCACAGCCAGAAGAGAATATTTTGCACCTGTTTAAGGTGATGTGAGTAGCTGCCAAGTTGACAAGGGGTGGACATGTGGTAGTTAGATTCAGTTGTCAACTTGGCCAGGTGAAAGCACCTAGTTCTGTTGCTGTGGACATGAGCCAATGGTAGGTGAATCTCATCTGTTGCTAATTACATCCGCAGTCGGCTAGGAGGCGTGTCTGCTGCAATGAGTGACGTTTAACTTAATTGGCTTGTGCTTAAATGAGAGAATGCAATGTAGCACAGTCTAGCAGCTCAGCATTCCTCATCACAGCACTTGCAGCTCAGCCCAGGCCTTTGGAGAAGTCACCCCGGGGAAAGTTGTTGGAACCCAGGGGCCTGGAGAGAAGACCAGCAGAGACCATCCTGTGCCTTCCACGTAAGAAAAGAGCCTCAGTGGAAAGTTAGCTGCCTTTCCTCTGAAGAACCAACAAAATAAATCCCCTTTTATTAAAAGCCAATCCGTCTCTGGTGTGTTGCATTCCGGCAGCTAGCAAACTAGAACACCATCCCATTTTTCAGGCTCCCACTCCTTTCCAATCAATGCCCTCACTTTAACGGCAGACACCATGCAAGACTGAGATTTCAGTTTACGTTGTAAAGTTGCTACTCTAACAATAAGATTCTGAGTCTGATTTTCTGAGATCTCAAGTCTACGGCTACAGGAAATAAGATTTTCCTTCAGGATACTCATAGAAACCTCTACATCTTTCAGACGGCACTTAAGCTTCTCGTTTGAAGCCTTAAGCCCATCCCTTTCACCCTTTAATGTAGACAGTGTATCTAACAACAACCAACCAACATCTCTATAACTCTTATTCCTACAAAACTCTGTAAAGGTGTCAAAAACATTATCCCCCAGAGTCTGGCTTCTTACAAGCGAAGCATTAGGAGAATCAAATGATGATATTTTGACTATCTCCTTTGCCAACTCAGTCCATGGATTGGGAGTGTCATTCCGATTATGAGAATCAGAGTCCTTAGTGTCTCTGAGTTCAGTCAGAGTAGAAAACCATTCATAAAAACCCATTTTTAAGATTCTGTTCCTTAAGAACCACTCCTGGTACCAAGATGTATTAGTTAGGGTTCTCTAGAGAAACAGAATCAACAGGGAACACTTGCAAATATAAAATTTATGAAAGTGTCTCACGTGACTGTAGGAATGCAGAGTCCAAAATCCACAGGGCAGGCTGTGAAGCCGATGACTTGGATGGCCTGGATGAACTCCACAAGAGAGGCTCACCAGCCAAAGCAGGAATGGAACCTGTCTCCTCTGAGTCCTCCTTAAAAGGCTTCCCATGATTGCATTTAGCATCACTAATTGCAGAAGACACTCCCCTTTGGCTGATTACAAATGGAATCAGCTGTGGATTTAGCTGACGTGATCATGACCTAATCCTATGAAATGTCCTCATTGCAACAGACAGGCCAGCGCTTGCCCAATCAGACGAACTGGCACCACAACTTGGCCAAGTTGACACCTGTCCCTAACCATGACAATGGGGAACCTGCTGAAGAATGCACAACCTGTTATTGCAAAATACACAAAGGAGTCCCTTGCAAAAAATATACAGAAACCAAGGATTTAAACACACACAAGTATAGCCCTGTTGTCAATGAGAAGCAATAATTGAAGCTACCCGATGAAATACCATTTCTGAGAACATCTTGGCCATCTAAAATATTAGCTTGAAAGCCATCATTGAAATGCTGCTAAGCTGGCACTTTTCAGCACAAGAAGAAGCAAAAATTTACCTCCTGGGTCAGAAATTTGTAATGAAGAGCCTTTGGTTACTAAGGCTGCACAGTGTCCTGTGGGGAACTGTGAAAGACTCAGGCCATGACCACAAAATCCCTACACTCAGATCGAAAGTTAAAAATTCATTTAGAACAAACCACCCCACAGTTTTTACTGCTGAATTTGGTTAATCCTTTTGTTTTGTTGAGTTGTTTAATCAGACTGGTCCTGTCAAACCAGACATGTTTAAGATGCTAGAGATGAAAATGTACCAAAGAACACAACTGACTAACTCTAGATGGAGAATCCTGCAAAAGCATGTGGCAAAGAAGAGGATGCTGGGCAGGGGAGGCACCAGTGAGGACTTGGACTGAATTTTTTTCCCAGCAGTTTTACTGAGATATTCTCACATATCATATAATCCATCCAAAGTGTATGAGCAGTGATTCATAGTATCAGCATTGGATTGAATTTTGTAAGAGGTACTTAGTCAAAGAGCCGAGAAACATGTGAAGGTAGCAGCAATGGCAGCGACAATAATTATCCTAGTCATTTAGGATTTGCAATGCTCTTTCACATTCACTATCTTGGTTAATCCTCAAGATGCCTCAGAGATGGGAGGAAGCAGAAACATGAACTGAGTCACATGGTCAATATGTGTTGATGAGTTGAATTATAACAGGAGTTGGAGACGACTGTTTCCCCCTACTTTAATGGACATCTTACTGCTCTTCCTCCTAACACCTCTATTAAGGCGTTTTCAGTGGGTCCTGATTTCCCAACATTCCTTTGTTTTGACTTAAAGATCATCCATTGTTTCCCACCCTTTACCTGGCTGGCTTCTTTCCCATGTTTCCTCAACATTTTCCCACCACTCTTACAGGCCCCATACTAAAGACCCATAAACTTGGTACTTGATAAGCACATTCATACATTGATGCTTTCACTCCAGGCAGCCACCTTCTCCCCTGTGCCCACCCAAGGTTTAGCTCTAATACCACTTCCTCCAGAAAGGTTTCCCTGACTTGGTCCTTAATTGTCCCTCTTTGTCTTCTGAGCACATAAGGCATTATACTTTTTAAGCATATAATTTAATGCTTTCTTAGAGATTGTTTTAAATGGATAAATGTTTCTATATATGCGTGAGCTTTTATTTTTTAAACTAAACAACTTTAGGACAGAGACAGTGTCTTACGTCTCTGCATTATCCCCTAGGGTATTTAGTTCTGTGTGGGGCTCACAATACTGCTGTATATACTTGTTCTTTGAATAAACCCCTTCCTTTCTATCATTGGTGTGTGTTGCAAAAAACTTTAGAGGGAGAAATTAAAATCTGCAGGGTTTAATACAATAGGATTTCAGCATGAAGTTACAATCATCCCCTTAACAGCTGCTTGCATAATATCCTCTTCATTATTTTTTAAAGTCAGTTTATATTTTAATGTAGCAGTAGAATATTGGACAGCTCTCAGAAGTAAAATTATCATCAAAGAGAAACTCCTTAATTCAAGACAAAGAAAAACCCAAGCTATTCAGTATAGGTAAGGGGGCATGGAGAAGAATAAGTGATGATTGCTCTGCAGTTCTAAGTACAAAAGTAACTAGCATGTTAGAAAACGTGGTTTCTGTTCTTGTTTTTCCAAATTGCCCTATGACCCTCAGAAAATCAGTCAGTGGCTTTCTGAGCCACTGATTTCATATAGTATCTTGCCATCCACATGGATAAGGTTCCAATTTGTTCATTCTCCCTTGTTATTCTCAGAAACTTCCTGCTATGTGGTTTCCTGACTCCAACCTTGCCCTTTAATCCATCCTTTGTCAGATCCAGTATAATTGTTCAAAAAGGCACGTGATCACATCACCCAGCCATTAAAATTCCTCAATGGTTCTCCATTACCTTAAAGATGAAGTCCATAGTCTTTAGCAGTCTCCCAAGCCCTTAATACTTCTTTCCTAGTATACAACTCCCCCTTTGATCCCCAGGCTCCCCTCAGATTTGACGTCTTTTATTTATTGCATCTCAAATTTGCACTGTCTCATCTTAAAGTTTTCATATGTGAAAGTTCTACCAAGAACATTCTACCCATATCCAAGGCTTCAACATAGTCTTTTAATTGTGTGAACTATAACTTAGACATCTTTTCCTCCCAGAAGCCATTCTAACTCTAATTCCAATTTAGGTGGTCAGCTTATATTCTCCACTATGCACTCTATATAGCTCCTGCTATGGCACAGATCACACCAGGTTCTAATTGCCTAGGTATTTGTCTGTGTTCATCAAAGCTATTACTTCCTTTAGGCCAAAGAGTGTGTCTATTTTTTGACTATGGTATTCCCATGGCCTAGCATAGTGCTCAGTCCATAGAATATATGCTTAGTAAATATAATCATGGAAAGAAGGAAGGACAAAAAGAAAGAAGAAAAGAAGGAAGGAGGGAAGGAGAAAAGAAGGACAAAGGGAAAGAAGGGAGTGGAAAGAAGAAAAATAATTATCATTTTAGGGGCAAAAATAGATGTCATAGCTTTTTTTCAAAGATGTAACCATCTTCTGGATGATAAGAAAATGAACTCACAAGTTTCTGTTGCTGAGAACACTAAATCTCCCACCATGAATGAAGTGCAGATATTAAGGTCCTAGACATCAAGCAGTTGTTATTTTTAGCAAAATGTGTACAGATGTAAAATATATTAGTAAGAAGCTCTGTAGGTGTGAACACAAACTAGCAGTTCAGCCAAAATAAGATTTATTTTGAGATCTGAGGCTCCTGAGCTAGGAAAATGTAGCATATTTACTTCCCAAGCACGGAATTTCATTGAATGTAGAAAAAGGTAACTTCAAAATGGTGTTGCTATAAGGCCTCAAGAGAGTCATGACATATTTTAATTAGATTAGTCTAGGAGGAGGCTGTTGGCACAGTGGCTAGAGAAGTCCTAACTAAATGAGATCATCACATCAAAACTCACATTTATTAGCACTTTACAGCTTACGAAATGTTTTCAATTGTATTATAGCATCTATTTCTCTCAATAGCAGATCATTCTACTTTCCTGCTTAAACCACTCAATGGTTTCCCATTGTTCTTAGAATAAAACTCAAATATTTTACCATGGCCTCAAGGTTTTGCCTGGTCTGATTCCTGCCTTCTCCGACTTCATCTTACCAATGCTACAAAAAGTGCAGGTCTACAATTTGTTGCTGGGATATAATGTTATAGATTTTGCACCAGAATGCAAATTAACTACTTAACTAAGCATAGGACTACATTCAGCTGGCTTTTTTTTTCTTAGCAAGACTTTCTCAATCAAGGAAGCATTGCCTTGGTTTACATCCCTAAACAAGTTCCTAATCTTGTTGTAGATCAGCAACAAAAAGTGTGAACACCCCCACCGATCTGTAGAGCACACTTTGGGTAGCTCAGCTTATAGCCTCCTTAACCTTATAACACTATATTTTAGCAACACTTGTCTTCAGAGCCTTTGAATTGAACTTTCCCATCATTCTCATCCCTCAGCTCTCAGCTCTCAAGCACCTACTTAGAGAGGCTTTCTCTGACAACCCACTTAATGTAGGACCCTCAACCATCAACCAATCACTTGTTTATTTCTTTTACAGTATTTATCACAATCTGTATGGTCATATTTGCTTTTGCTAATTCTTTATCATTTATCTATCACTAACACCCCTTCCTTAACAAAAACAAAGTGCCCACTGCATAGTAGATATGTAATAAACATATTTCTTAAGGTACATAATTTAATCTACCTTGAAGACTTATAAAAAGAACCAAGAAGTCAGTGGAAACAAGAAGGGCATAAAGGACAAGATATCACCGTGTAATGGGCTGTAAGACAAGGAAGCTAGAGGATTGTGACAAGTCAGCATCAAGAAGCCACAGACTCCAGGGAGAAAACGAGTTTTGCTCATAAGTTGATTTTAGACTTCTTTTCACCTCAAAACTGTAAGCCAATAAATTCTCATTATTTAAAATACCAAGTTAATAGTATTTGTGATATCATCTCAAGCAAATTGAAAGAATAGATACTTATTGAATGAATGAATGGACAATCTGTGAGATAAGTATTATGATTCCAATTTTATATATGAGGACCTTGAAGCTCAGAGAGCTTAAATGCCTGTTAAGGTAGCAATTCCTTACAGTTTTGTTTTACTTCAGAGTTAAAAAAAAGCATTTTCACAAATATGAGCTCTTTATATATTATAGTGTATATTAAGTATATACTATATATTATATATTTATATATACATTAAAATATATTGTATATATTTATATATTATAGTGTATGTTAAGTATGTCCTCATCTGTGGTGAGGATACAACCTATATTCAGAGAGTTAGTGACTTATCCAGAATCATTCAGAAGAAAGTGAAAAAGAACAATAAATCAAAGCCAGGTCTTCTGAATCTAAGAATAGTGTCTATTAGAGACAGTATGACCACTGTCAATGAAGTGACACCTGTTTCCACCCCAGGGGAGGAACAGCAGCCCTTGGAGGTGTTAGGGTCACCAACAAAACACGACTCACAATCACCGAAAGGAACAAGCTTTACTCACGTGGAGAAGAGACAGAGCAAGATTAGCTTCAGTAGTGGGCGCCAGTCCCCTGTGATCAGCAGGTGTTGCTCTGCAGCCAACACAGGGGAATACTCTGCAGGACCTCTCTTGTGCAGCAGAGGAAGGACCCCTTTCCCTCCCTGCCGGGATCGAGTATATCAGTGGGGTGGGCCAAGTACCATATTGCCAAAACAATTAGCTAAGTAGCTTCTGTGAATGATTACATATGCCCAGAGCAAAAGGGAAAGGGCTATTCTAGCAGACCATTAACTGCTAGTGGATGTTTTTTCTGTCAAGCTGCCCCAAGGACGGAGTCAGCCCACATCCATCATCCATCCTAGGAGCCAGGCCAAGGCACTTGGTCCCAAGCACAGGGTTTATCGGTGGGTCACAACGAAAGACAGCAGATCACCCTTGGACTGTCTCCTTCCATAGCCACCTATGAGGGCTTGAGAATATCTCCCAAAAGTGATAACTTTGTTTTAGAGAGGATACAGAGTACTACTGCAAAGCTTCATTAGAGGTGGTGATAGAAGGGTATCGAGGGAGGGTGGGAAAAATCTTGATTCTAAGGTAATCACGTAATGAAAAGAACATCAATTCTGGAGTAGCATGGTGTCATGGAAAAAACAGGTACTATTTCTTGGTTCACATGCCATTTGCTCTCCATGTGATGCTCGGCCAATTAACCCATGTGAGTTGTTATTAGTAAAATAACTGTAATATTAATTATCTCGTAGAGTTATTGTGATGATTAAACAGAAGTATGAAAGCAAGACCATTTGAACAGTTTGGCAAGCAGTAGGTGCTCAGTGAACACTACTCACCTTCCCTTTCTTCTCTTCTCACCAGGTATTTGTACATGGCAGTCATGATCACAGTCACTGCGTTGTAATTCTCCCCACAGAGGGCTGTGCTCATAGAATGATTGTGTCTCAGTCTAGACCAAGGAGTAAATTATAATCAGACTAATGGGTGAAGACAGATTTAGATAAATGTTTTCTGAAGCCTAATCCTTGGTATGAGTCTCACCTTCACTAGACTCTACCCGTAGCATTAGAAAAGGACTTTATATGTGGGTCAGATCAGCTTATGAAGCTTAGACTCCACTCAACCAATACTAAAACAGGTCCAAAGGGCTAATAATGTCTCATTTTTGTCCCTTCAAAGTTGTTCCTTAATGTGCTTCATCAAATCTGTAACAGCTGGTCTTCTGGTTTGGGCTATTAGGCACTGACACATCCTGTGGTCACAGAATTGTCCCTTAGTCTTGATTTCCTCAAATTCCTAGAGGTTATAAATACACCTATCCTTTTGTGAAAGTTGCATAGGAATCATGCATCTTTATTGCAAGATTCTATAAGGTCTATGGTTATTCTTTACAGATCCACAGAGGTCACCTGAAATTGCATTAAAAAATCAGGTGTGTATGGCAATTCTATATTCAGTTTTTTGAGGACGACCCAGCAATACCATTGCTAGGTATCTACTCAAAGGACTTAAGGGCAAGGACACAAACGGACATTTGCACACCAATGTTTATAGCAGCATTATTTACAATTGCAAAGAGATGGAAACAGCCAAAATGTCCATCAACAGAAGAGTGGCTAAACAAACTGTGGTATATACATACGATGGAATATTATGCAGCTTTAAGACAGAATAAACTTATGAAGCATGTAATAACATGGATGGACCTAGAGAACATTATGCTGAGTGAGACTAGCCAAAACTAAAGGACAAATACTGTATGGTCCCACTGATGTGAACCGACATTAGAGAATAAACTTGGAATATGTCACTGGTAACAGAGACCATCAGGAGTTAGAAATAGGGTAAGATAATGGGTAATTGGAGCTGAAGGGATACAGACTGTGCAACAGGACTAGATACAAAAACTCAAAAATAGACAGCACAATACTACCTAATTGTAATGTAATTATGTTAAAACACTGAATGAAGCTGTATCTGAATATAGTTTTGTTTGTTTGTTTGTTTGTTTGTTTATATATTTTTTGTATTTTTTATTTTTATTTTTTTCTCTATATTATCATTTTATTTCTTTTTCTGTTGTCTTGCTATTTCTTTTTCTAAATCGATGCAAATGTACTAAGAAATGATGATCATACATCTATGTGATGATATTAAGAATTACTGATTGCATATGTAGAATGGAATGAATTCTAAATGTTGTGTTAGTTAAATTTTTTTTTAATTAATAAAAAAAAGAATACAGGTGACCTCCAAAATCATTCAATTAAGAAAAAAAAAATCAGGTGTGTGTGTGTGTGCATTTGTGTTTGTTTTTATATAATAGTATGCATTTTTTTTGAGGAATGAATGTCCTTAGCTTTCATTGGATTCTCAAACCTTTGACTCTTTACTCAAAAGAGGTTAAGAACAGATTCAGTGATTTTTAACTATTAAGTTATTTTGGGTAAAAGATATCACTCCACCAAGACCCCAAAGTTCTGAACAAGTATTTATTTGTTTCAAAGGTTACTTTGTTACTTTGAAAATAAGTTTAAGGCATATGAAAAACATAAGAAAATCTAATCAGCTATGAAATTTAAATATTTATATACAAATTTTATATACAAATTATATTCATTAAACTTTTATTTATAAATAGGAAGGTAGCAAACAACATAAATGGTCAACAAAAAGAAGATGGTTAAATAGATTATATTCTAGCCCTAGAATGGAATACAGTCAATAAAAGCCATCATTCTGAGGTTCCTTAATGCTACAGGAAAATTTTAGCAATGTTGAAAAGCAATATAATATTGTACAGTGTGTAATATTGCAATTTTGTTTTAATATTTAACAGTGATTCTCAAGCAGGGACATTTGACAATATCTTAAGACATTTAAAAATATTTATTTATTTTAATGAGTTTTATTAGATATAGTCACACACTGTATAATCCATACAAAGTGTACAATCAGTGGCTCACAGTTTCATCACATAGTTGTGCATTCATCACCAAAATCAATTTTAGAACATTTTCATTACTTCAAAAAAGAAAAAAACCTGCATTAGTTAGGGTTCCCTAGAGAAACAGAATCAGCAGGAAATATCTGTAAATATAAAATTTATAAAAATGTCTCACGTAACCATGGGAACGTGGAATCCAAAATCTGTAGGGCAGGCTTGTGAAGCTGATGATTCCAATGGAAGGTCTGGATGAAAACCACAGGAGAGGTTGCCGATCAAAGCAGGAAGAGAGACTGTCTCTTCTGAATCTTCCTTAAAAGTCTTCCATTGATTTGATTAAATGTCACTCCTTGCAGAAGACACACCCCTTGGCTGATTACAAATGCAATCAGCTGTGTATGTAGTTGACATGATCATGATTTAATTCTATGAAATATCCTCATAGCAACAGACAGGCCAACACTTGTCCAACCAGACAAACAGGTAGCACCACCTGGCCAACTTAACACATGAACCTGACTGTGACAGTCCACCCTTGTCAACTTGGTAGTTATATACATCACTTTAGACCATATTTAATTTCTAAATAGAAAACAAAACACATTTTTTCCTCACCTAACACACTTAATTATCCTGCATATACTCAGAAACACATTAAATCTCCCCAGAACAAGGTGCAAGTCCTTGGATAATATTCATTCTTAAACTAGATATCTTACAATTTAAATACTATAACATGAAGAAAACATCATCACAGTCCTCATTTCTGTAACTGATCACATGGTCATATTTCATATTTATCACTACGTTCTTCTACCACACATTCCATGTTCCCTTTACTCTCAGCAAGCATGTCAGCTGACCGTGGTTCTTTGCCTGGTGGGGTGAGCCAAACCTTCGTTCCTGAAGTTCCAGAGCCATTGGTAGCCCTACCTGCATTGGGTTGTTGCAGTTTTCCACTGATTTTAATCACAGAGCATGGTAGTACTAAAAGATGCCCTAGGGGATCTCCTATATTCCATGTAAACTCTTCTTTACCTCCATTGTGTAGTTGCAGTCCTATTTTTCCCTGATAGTTAGGGTCAATCACCACAGGCAATAATGTAATCCCCTTCTTGGCATGTTGATCTAGGGGCATGAGTAGGCCAAAGTGACCAGGTGGCAGCCTTAGATTCCAGTTCAATGGAATCATTGTTATTTCTCCTGGTAAAAGCACTCCCCTGCTTGGAACTAAAACCTGTAGACCAGCGGAGCTGAGGGTCGCAAGAACAGGAAAAAGAAATTCTAGTGGACCACTAAGGGTCATAGTGAGTGGTGCCACTCCCATTTCCACCCCTTGGTTCCTGGACCCATGGATCCTGGCTATGGGAGAAAGAGCATCATACAGTAGACACTGATTCAGAGCATACACAGCTTCCTGGAGAACATTACCCAAGACCTTCAAGGTATTGCCACCTAGTTGGCACTGTAACTGAGTTTTCAAAAAGCCATTCCACCATTCTACCAATCCAGCCACTCTGGATGATGGGGAACACGGTAAGGCCAGAGAATTCCATGAGCATGTGCCCATTTCCACACTTCATTTGCCATGAAGTGTGTTCCTTGGTCAGAAGCAATGCCATGTGGAATGCCATGACAATGGATAAGGCAGTCTGTAAGCCCATGGATGGTAGTTTTGGCAGAAGTATTGCATACAGGGAAAGCAAACCCATATCCAGAGTATGTGTCTATTCCAGATAGAACAATCGCTGCCCCTACCATAGAGGGAGTGGTCCAATGTAATCAACCTGCCACCATGCAGCTGGCTGGTCACCTTGGGGAAGGGTGCTAATCAGAGGCTGAGTGTGGGTCTCTGCTGCTGGCAGTTTGGGCACTCATCAGTGGCTATAGCCAGGTCAGCCTTGGTGAGTGGAAGTCCATGTTGCTGAGCCCATGAATAATCTCCAACCTTACCATCATGACCATTTTGTTCATGAGGTCATTGGGCAATGACAGGAGTTGCTGGGGAAAGAGAATGACTGGTATCCACAGAATAGGTCATCTTATTCACTTGATTATTTTTCCTCTGCTGAAGTCACTCTCTGGTGCACATTTACATGGCACACAAATATCTTCATGTTTTTAGCCCACTCAGAAAGGTCTATCCACATACGTCTTCCCCAGACCTCTTTGTCACCAGTTTTCCAATTATGGTCTTTCCTAGTCCCTGACCATCCAGCCAAACCATTAGCAATGGCTATGAGTCAGTATACAAATGCACCTCTGGCCAGTTCTCCTTCCAAGCAAAATGAACAACCATGTGCACTGCTTAAAGTTCTCCCCACTGGGAGGATTTCCCCTCACCTCTGTCCTTCAGTGACACCCCAGAAAGGGGTTGGACTGCTGTAGCTGTCCACTTTTGGGTGGTACCTACATATCATGCCGAACCATCCGTAAACCAGGCCCGTGTTTTCTCTTCCTCAGTCAAGGCACTGTAATGAACGCCCCAAGAGGCCATAGCTCTGGTGTGGGAAGGAGAAGGTAATGTGGCAGGAGTGAAGTCCATGGGCATTTGGACCACTTCCCCATGTAACTTACTTGTGCCTTCAGGACCTGCTCTGGCCCTATCTCATATTTACCATGTCCATATTATGATGGAGTGCTGCTGCACATGCCCAAATTTATGGCTTGGTAGGTCAGACAGCACCCAGCTCATTATAGGCAATCCAGGTCTCATGGTAACTTGGTGGCCCATGGTTAAGTGTTCAGTCTCCACTAAGGCTCAGTAACAGGCTTAAAGCTGTTTCTCAAAAGGAGAAAATTTATCTGCAACAGATGGTAAGGCTTTACTCTAAAATCCTAAGGGTCTGTGCTATGGTTCTCCTATAGGGACCTGCCATAGGCCCAAGACAGTGTTTCTATTTGCCACTGATACTTCCAGCACCATTGGATCTGCTGGATCATACAGCCCAAGTGGCAGAGCAACTTGTATAGCAGCCTGGGCCTGTCACAGAGCCTCCTCTTGATCAGGTCCCCACTCAAAATTAGCAGATTTTATGATCACTCAATAAATGGGCCAGAGTAGCACACTCAAATAAAGAACATGTTGTCACCAAAATCCAAAGAGACCAACTAGGCATTGTTCCTCTTTTTTGGTCATAGGAGGGTCCAGATGCAGCAACTTATCCTTCACCTTATAAAGGATATCTTGACATGCCCCACACCATGGAACACCTAGAAATTTCCCTGAGGTGGAAGGCCCTGTATTTTTGTTGGATTTATCTCCCAACCTCTGACATGGAAATGCCTTACCAGTAAGTCTAGAGTAGTGGCTCCTTCTTGCTCACTAGGTCCAATCAACATGATATCAGCAATATAATGGATCAGTGTGATATCTTTTGGGAGGGAGAAATGATCAAAGTCCCTGCAGACAAGATTATGATGTAGGGCTGAGGTGTTTATATATCCCTGAGATAGGACAGTGAAAGTATATTGCTGACCTTGCCAGCTGAAAGCAAGTTGTTTCTGGTGGTCCTTACTAACAGCAATTGAGAAAAAAGCATTTGCCAGATCAAAACTGTATAGCAGGTACTAGGGGATGTATTGATTTTCTAAAGCAATGATACCACATCCAGAACAGCAGCTGTAATTTTCCTCCTGGTTGAGCTTGCAATAATCCACTGTCATCCTTCAAGACTCATGTGTTTTCTGCACAGGACAAATAGGAGAGTTGAATGGGGATGTGGTGGCATTCACCACCCCTGCAACCTTCAAGTCTTTATGAGTGGCAGTAATCTCTGCATTCCCTCCAGGTATCTGTTATCACTTCTGATTTACTATTATGCTAGGTAGAGGCAGTTCTAGTGTCTTCCACTTGGCCTTTCCCACCATAATAGCCCTCAGCCCCTGAGTTAGAGAGCCAATGTAGGAATTCTGCCAGTTGCTCAGTATGTCTATTCCAATTATGCATTCTGGAACTGGGGGAATAGTTACATAATGGGTCTGGGGGCCCACGGGACCTACTGTGTGATGGACCTGAGCTAAAACTCCATTGATCTCCTGCCCTCCATAAGTCCCCACTCTGACTGGTGGACCAGAGTGATGTTTTGGGTCCTCTGGAATTAATGTCACTTCTGAACCAGTGTCTAATAATCCCCAAAATATCTGATTATTTCCTTTTCCCCAATGCACAGTTACCCTGGTAAAAGGCCATCAGTCTCCTGGGGGAAGGCTTGGAAGAAGATTAACAGTATAAATTTCTGGCAGTGTAACAAGGTTGTCCCTCAAAGGGACCTGGCCTCCCCCTCATTCAAGGGGCTCTGGATCTGTAAGCTGTCTCCAGTCTGGAAATTGATTAAGGGGCCATGACTCTTTGATTTTGTAATTCAAGTTAGACTTCTGTTCCCTTGACCTAGAACTCTTTGTTTAAACAGCTCAAACAAGAATTTACTAGACTGCACGTCTATTGTATTTTAGGTACCCATGATTTACCAGCCAATGCACAAGTCTCTGCAAGTCAGATTATTTTGACTCCTGCTTTGAGGCTGCTGTCTATTATGATAGCCACATCTGCCTTGTTTTTGGTGATTAAGTCCTGCCATCTGGTTTCTGCCAACTTGAGATCCCATCATCCCCATTGGGTTTAAGGATTCCAGCTCAGTGACAGCAGTACCCACAGTAATATCTGACCTACAGAGAAGTGCATCTACAGAGCTCTTCAGAGATGATGGCGCTAGTCTCACAAATTTATTACTCACAGTTCTGTTAAAAGGTGCATCTTCTGGACATTCCTCAGGTGTAAGAGCAGGCTTTGCATGATAAATCCACTCTAACATTCCAATCTCTCTAAGCCTCTGAATTCCCTCACTTACATTATACCAGGGCAGTTCTGGCATTTCAACTTCAGGTAATGTTGGCCACTTTTTGATCCATATTTCAGCCAACAAACCAAACAAACTGTTCGTGCCTTTTCTAACCCTTCAAACTATAACATTGAATGCAGAATCTCAGCTTAGTGGGCCCATATCAATAAACTCAGCCTGATCCAGCTTTATATTCCTCCCACTATTATCCCACACTCTTAAAATCTATTGCCACACATACTCTAATGATTTCTGTCTATATAAATTGGAAAAAACCCACAGTTCTTTTGGAGTATAACGTGCCTCCTCATACTTTGTACCTCACCTTTTAGGGCCTGTTGGGACTTTCGTATAGTTATAGGTCTGGAAGAAATAAGGTGTGGTGGGGGTGGGTTATGAAGAGAATTAGAAGTATCTTCCAAGCCATTTGCTTCAGGACATTCATTTTCAGTTTCAAATGGTGAAACAAGATTAATCACTCTTGGGCTAATCCCCTCAGGTGGGTGGCCAACTCCTCAGAGAAGGCTGGAGGTGGGGTGGCTATGTCCTCAGGGCAGATTATTACAGGGTTATCTAAAGAAGACTTAGCATGACCTAGAGTTTCAACCTCTCCACGGACATCATTATCAATCCATATGTTGCCATCCCATTTTTCAGGGTCCCACTCCTTTCCAATCAATGCCCTCACTTTAAGGGCAGACACCATGCAAGACTGAGATTTCAGTTTATGTTGTAATGTTGCTACTCTAACAATAAGATTCTGGGTCTGATTCTCAGAGATCTTAAGTCTATGGCCATAGGAAATAAGATTTTCCTTCAGGACACTCATAGAAACGTTTACATCTGTCAGTGCATAAGCTTCTCATTTGAAGCCTTAAGCCCATCCCTTTCACTCATTACTGTATACAGTGTATCTAACAATCACCAGCCAACATCTCTATACATCTTATTTCCACAAAACTCCATAAAGGTGTCAAAAACATTATTCCCCAGAGCCCGGCTTCATACAAGCGAAGCATTAGAAGAATCAAATGGTGATATTTTGACTATCTCTTTTGCCAACTCATTCCATGGATTGGCAGTATGATTCTGATCATGGGAATCAGAGTCCTTAGTGCCTTTGAGTCCAGTCAGAGTAGAAAACCAATTGTGAAAACCCATTTTTAAGATCCTGTCTCTTAAGAGCCGCTCCTGGTACCAAGCTGTATTAGTTAGGATTCTCTAGAGAAACAAAATGAACAGTAAATATCCATAAATATAAAATTTATAAAAGTATCTCATGTAACTGTGGGAACATAGAGCCCAAAATCCATAGGGCAGGCTGATGACTCTGTAATGAAGCTGATGACTCCAATGGAGGGTCTGGATGAACTCCATAGGAGAGGCTTACCGGCTGAAGCAGGAAGAGAGACTGTCTCTTCTGACTCTTCCTTAAAAGTCTTCGATTGATTCAATTAAATGTCACTCATTGCAGAAGATACTCCCCTTGACTGATTACAAATGGAATCAGCTGTGGATGCAGCTGATATGATCATGATTTAATTCTATGAAATGTCCTCATAGCAACAGACAGGCCAGCACTTGCCCAACCAGACAAACAGGTACCACCCCTTGGCCAAGTTGACACATGAACCTGACCATGACAAAACCCAAAATATCTCATATACCAAACAACCCATGCTTAGTGTACAATCTATAGCTCTTGATATAATCACATAGTTATGCATTTACCATGACAGGTAAAATGAGAACATTCCCCTTTCTTCCAAAGGGAAAAAAAATACCATTTATATCCCCCACTTATTGACATTTAGCTTTTGTAGAGTGCCTTTTTTTACCATTAATGCAAGAATATTACAACGTTGCTGTTAACTATAGATCTTACTTTACATTATATATTTTTCCATATACCACCCTAATGTTAGCACATTGTAACAGTGACATGTTTGTTCTAGTTTTCTAATACTTATGCAATTAGCCACCATCATTGCCCACTCTACATTTTACTAATTTTACAGTTCCAGTTTTTATCCTTTTGCTTTCCTTCTGGTGACATATATGACCCTAGCCTTCCTCTGTCAATCATACTCAGATGTAGCTTTGTTAATTACTCTTACAATATTGTGCTACCATCTCACGTTATTGTGCTATAAATTCCCAAACCATTAAAATCAACCTGATTGAACATTCTGTACTTCTTAAGCATTGATTGCCCCAATCTCTGCACACTTTCGATCTCCTGATAGCCTGTGATCTCTAATTTAACTCTCAGAGTTTTCTCCTTACAGTTAGTTCATATTAGTGAGACCATATAGTATTTGTCCTTTTTCTTCTGACTTATTTCATTCAAAATAATGTCCTCAAGATTCATCCATGTTGTTGTACATATTATGACTTCATTCCTTCTTAAAGCTGCATATAATATTCCATCATACAAATACACCACAGTCTAATTATCCACTATTCAGTTGATGGACATTTGGAATGTTTCTATCTATTGGCAATCATGAATAAGCCTGCTATAAACATCAGTGTGCAAATGTATGTTCATGTCCCTGCTTTCATTTCTTCCAAGCATATACTTAGTAATGGGATGGTTGGATCATATGGCAATTACGTACTCAGTTTGCTAAGGAACTACCAAACTGCTTGCCAGAGCAGCTGCACCATTCTACATTCCCACCAATGGTGAATAAGAACACCTTTTTTTCCCCATCCTCTCCAGCACTTATAGTTTTGTTTTTTTATTTACAATGTCTAATAGGTATGGAATGGAATCTCATTGTGGTTTTGATTTGCATTTCCCTAATAGCTAGTGAAGTTGAGCATTTTTTCACATGCTTTTTAAAATGCAATTTTATTGATATTTATTACATATTCTCATAGCATATAATAATCTAAAGTGTACAATCAGTGGTTCATAGTATCATCATATAGCTGTGCATGCATCATTGCAATCGATATTTGGACATTTGCATTACTCCAAAAAGAAAAAAGAACATCCCATCCCATACTCACTATACTCCCTAATATTTATCGATTTATTTTTCCTCTTTATTTTCTTACTCATCTGTCCATACAGATAAATGGAGTGTCAGTCACAAGGTTTTCACAATCACATGGTCACATCTTGAAAGCTATATAGTTATACAATCATCTTTAAGAATCTATTGGAATACAATTCAACAGTTTCAGGTACTTCCTCCAGCCATTGCAATAGACCAAAAACTGAACAGGGACATCTATATAATGCATAGAAATAACTGCCAAAATGACCCTTCAACTCTAATTAAAGTCTCTCAGCTACTGTAACTTTGTTTTGATTCATTCCTCTTCCCCCTTTTGGTCAGTAAGAATTTCTCACTCCAATAATACTAGGTCCATGATCAGCCATGGAGGACCAGTCCCACATTTCTAGAGAAATTTACACCCCTAAGAGTCATGTCCTTAATAGGGTGGAGGGCAGTGAGTTCACCTGTGGAGTTGCTTTGAGCAGAGAGGACACATCTGAGAAACAAAAGAACTTCTCTGGAGGTGACTCTTAGGCATAATCATGTGCACATGAATATACATGTTGTGGGTGTCCCAGAAGGAGAAAGAGGGGGAAAGGAGCAGAAAGACTAAAAGAGGAAATAGTCACTGAAAATTTCACATCTCTTATGAAAGACATAAAATTACAGATACAGGAAGTGCAGCATACCCCAAATAGAACAGATAAAAACAGACATACTCCAAGTCACTTACTAATAAGGCTGTCAAATGTCAAAGACAAAGAGAGAATTTTGAAAGCAGCAAGAGAAAAGCAATTCATCACACACAAGGGGCACTTAATAAGATTATATGTGGATTTCTCAGCAGAAATCACGGAGGCAAGAAGACAGTGGTATGATATATTTAAGATTCTGACAGATAAAAACTGCCAACCAAGAATTCTATACCCAGTAAAACTGTCCTTCAAAAGACAAGGGGGAGGGTGGGCCACAGTGGCTCAGCAGGAAGATTTCTTGCCTGCCATGCCAGAGACCCAGGTTTGATTCCCAGTGCCTGCCCATGTAAAAAAAGGAGAGGGGGCGCTTAAAATATTTTCAGATTTTCAGTCACTGAGAGAATTTGTGGCTAAGAGAGATCTGTGCTATAAGAAATACCAAAGGGAACACTACAGTCAGATGGGAAAAGACAGGAGAGAGCTAACAGTAAAGGTAAAAGGAGAAAAAAAATAGATACGACACATAAAATCCAATAGGTAAAATGGTAGAGAAAGTACTTTACAGTAATACCATTAAATGTATAAATTAAATAAATGGAATAAATAGACTGGCAGAATGGATTAAATACAGGAACCATCTATATGCTATCTGTAGAAAACTCATTTTAGACTCAAGGACAAAAATAGTTTGAAAGTGAAATGTTGGAAAAAGATATTTCATGCAAACAACAATTAGAAAAGAGTGGGGGTAATTATACTAATACTTTCATTATCTACTTTGTTTCTGAGGAGTCAGTGGTTATGTCTTCTCTCCCATTTCTAACTTTATTTATTTGCATCCTCTCTCTCACTCTCTTTTATCAACTTAGCCAAGGATACAAGAATTTTTTTTATTTTCCCAAAGAATCAGCTTCTGGTTTTGTTGATTCTCTATTATTTTCATGTTCTCTGCTCTAATCTTCATTGTTTCTTTCCTTCTCTTTGTCTTGGGCTTGTTTTGGGGTTAGTTTGCTGTTCTTTTCTAGTTCTTCCAGGTGAGCAGTTAATTCCTCAATTGGTGCACTATAAACATTGGCATGAAAATGTCACTCATGTCCTTGCCTTCAGTTCCCCCCAATATAAACTTTAATGGTAGTGCTGGGTGATATGGTAATAATATACTTAGCTTCCTGTGGAACCACAAAGCTGCCTTCCAGAGAAGTTGCACCCGTCTATATTCCCACCAACAGTGAATAAGTGTGCCTCTTTTCCACATCTTCTCCAGCACTGTAGTTTCCTGTTTTGTTTTTGTTTTATAGTGGCCATCCTATTGAGTGTGACAAGATTGTGGTTTGGGTTTGCATTTCCCTAATAGTGAGTGAACTTGATGATCTTTTCATATATTTTTGAGCCTTTGTATTTCCTCTTTGGAAAAGTGTCTATCCATGTCTTTTGCCCATTTTTTAACTGGGTTGTTTTTCTTTTTGTTGTTGAGTTGTAGAATCTCTTTATATATTCTGGATATTAAACCTTTATCTGAAATGCAGTTTCCAAATATTGTCTCCCATTGTATAAGCTGCCTACTTACTTTCCTGATAAAATACTTTGATGCACAAGTGTTTTATTTTGAGGAGATCCCATTTATCTATTTCTTTGTTCATTGCTCATGCTTTGGGTATTAGGTCTAGGAAACCACCTCCTAACACAAGATCTATAAGATATTTCCCTGCATTTTCTTCTAAGAGTTTTATGGTATTAACTCAAATATTTAGGTCTCTGATCCATTTTGAGTTAATTTTTGTATAAGGTGTGATTTAGGGATCTTCTTTCTTTCTTTTGCATATAGATATCCAGTTCTCCAAGCACCATGTATTGAAGAGACAGCTCTGTCCCATTTGAGTTCACTTGACCACTTTGTCAAAAATCAACTGCCTGTAAATGAAAGGGTCTGTTTCTGAACACTTAATTTTATTCCATTGGTCATTATAGCTATCTTTATGCCAGTAACATATTGTTTTGATTACTGTAACTTTGTAATATGCTTTAAGGTCAGGTAGTATGAGAACTCCCACATTGTTTCTGTTTCTGAAGATATTTTTTGCTTTTCAGGGCACTCTGCCCTTCCAAATACATTTGGCTATTGGTTTTTTAATTTATGCAAAGTAAACTGTTGGGATTTTAATTGTTATTGTTATCGCATTGAATCTATAAATCAATTTGTGTAGAACTGACATCTTAACTATATTCAGTCTTCCAAATCTATGAACATGGTATGTCCTTTCATTTACTTAGGTCTTCTTTGATTTCTTTTAGCAATTTCTTGTAATTTTCTGTGTATAGTTTTTTTTTGTGACCTTGATTAAATTTATTCCTAAATATTTTATTATTTTGGTGTTATTGTAAATGGAATTATTTTCTTGATTTCCTCCTCAGATTGTTCACTACTTGTGCATGGAAACACTACTGATTTTTGACTGTTGATCTTGTTCCCTGCCACTTTGCTGTATTCATTTATTAGCTCTAGTAGTTTTGCTGTGTTTTTTGGAGGGATTATCAAAGTACAGTATAATGTTATCTGCAAACAGTGTGAGTTTACTTCTTCTTTTCTAATTTGGATGACTTTTATTATTTTTTAATTTTTTTACAGCTACATACATTAAAGAGATTGGTCTATAGTTTACTTTTCTTGCAGTATCCCTGTCTGACTTTGGTATTAGGGTGATGTTGGCTTCATAGAATGAGTTAGGTAGATTTTGCTCTTCAATTTTTTTAAGAGTTTGAGCAGGATTGGTACTAATTCTTTCTTAAGTGCTTAGTAGGATTCACATGTGAAAACATCTGGTCCTGGACTTTTCTTTTTTGAGGAGCATCTTGGTGATGATTCAGTCTCTTTATTTGTGATTGGTTTGTTGAGGTCACCTATTTCTTCTCAAGCCAATGTTGATTGTTCATACTTTTATAGAAAACTGTCCATTTTTTCCTGTGTTGTCTAGTTTATTAACATATAGTTGCTCATAGTATTCTACTATTATCTCCTTTATTTCTGTGGGGTCAGTAATTATGCCCCCTCTACCATTTCTTTTTTTTAAATATTTTTATTGACAAATCTTCACACATACTCAGTCCATACATGGTGTGCAATCAATGGCTCACAATATCATCACACACGTGTATTCAACACCATGATCACTCTTTAGAACATTTGCATCACTTCAGAAAAAGAAATAAAAGGGAAAAGCTCATACATACCATACCACTTACCCCTCCTGCTCACTGACCACTAGTATTTCCATTTACCAAATTTATTTGCCCCTTATTCCCAATATTATATATTTATTCTTTATCCATATTTTTTTACTCATCCTTCCATGCCTTGGATAAAAGGAGCATCAGACACAAGGTTTTCACAATCATACAATCACACTATAAAAATTTTCTTTATACAGTCATTTACAAGAATCAAGGATCCTGGAACACAACTCAACAGTTTCAGGTACTTTCCTCCTGCCACTCTAATACACCATAAAATAAAAAGGGGGCGGGCCACGGTGGCTCAGCAGGTAAGAGTGCTTGCCTGCCATGCCCGAGGATCCGGGTTCGATTCCCAGTGCCTGCCCATGTAAAAAAAAAAAGGGGGGGGGATATCCATTTAATGCATAAGAATAACCTCAAGTGGGGGTGCAAGTGTAGTTCAGTGGTAGAATTCTTACCTGCTATGCAGGAGACCAGGGTTCAATTACTGGCCCATGCACTTCCCAAACAGACAAACAAGCAAAACAAACAAAGGAAAAACAAACAGCACAAATTCAGTAAATGGTACTGCAGTAACAAGATACTTACACAGAAAAATAATGAAATGTGACCCTCACCATACAGCATACAAATAATAATAATAAAAATAACCTGCATGATAGCCTCTCAACTCTGTTTGAAATATCTCAGCCACTGAAACTTTATTTTCTTTTCTCTGTTCCCCTTTTTGTTCAAGAAGGCTTTCTCACTCCCTTGATGCTGGGTCCTGGTGAATCCTGGGAGTTCTGTCCCACATTGCCAGGGAGATTTTCACCCTGGGAGTCATGTCCCATGTAGGAGGGAGGGTACTGAATTCACCTGCCAAGTTGGCTTAGAGAGCGATACCACATCTGAGCAACAAAAGAGGTTCTCTGGGGGTGTCTCTTAGGCATAATTCTAAGTAGGCTTAGCCTGTTCTTTGCAGAAATAAGTTTCAAAGCCCAAGATCAAGGGCTTGACATATTGATTTAGTTGTCCCCACTGCTTATGAGAATGTGAGAAATTCTCCAAATGGGGAAGTAGAATATTTCTTCCTTTCTCTCCAGTCTCCAAGGGAAATTTGCAAATTCTTCTTTATTCACTGCCCAAATTACTCTGGGATATATCAGGATATCACACTAGCCTGGACAAACCAACAAAATCTCATGCCATATTCAAGATTCCATGTACTTATGTTTTTTACTAAACTGACCGTACAAGTTAAATTAGGTAATGCACTACCCAAAATATAAATGTTGCACCAAATGAACATCTCTTCCTTTGGCCTCACAGAGGAGTTGAAGTTTTAAAATATGAAAAATATCATCCTTTACCCTGTTTCTGCTCTAATGCTTTTCTTTCCAGATCAGCTTCCATCATATTGCTAGCTCTTTTATGGGGTACTGCTGACTTCCATAGCTTCAGAGCTATAACTCTGAGTCTCAGGTGTAATATAAATACCTAAAGTTTCTGGGAATGACCAGGTTATATACAAACATCTCAGTATCACAGAATTTAGAAATAACAGTTACAGCTCTTGAATATATGTGACTGCTATAAATGCTTACAATCTAGGTCCCTTTACCATAGGCCCCAACCTGATAACCCATGCTCTCTACTTAGCTCACTAAATTTCCATATTATAGTTAGTCTATACAAGTGAGGCATGATAATATTTGTCTTTTTATTTCAGACATTTCATTCAACACTCAATCCTTAAAGTTCATTCACGTAGTTGTCTCACAACTTCATTACTTCTTGCAGCTGCTCAGTAGTTCATTGTGTGGATATACCATAGTTACCCTCTCCATTCCTCAGTCATTATACCTTTAGGCCACTTCCATCCATCTTGAATCTGAACACTTCTGTGACAAACACCAGTCTGCAAATGTACACTTGTGTCCCCATACTCAGTTCCTCCAGGTATATACTGAGCAACAGGGCTTCAGGATCATATGGCAACCCCACTCCTAGTCTCTGTGGAACCACCACACTGCCCTCTAGAAGGGTTACACCTCTCATTTCCCTTTCTCTGCATTTCTCTCGCACTTGTCTTACTCTGCTCATTCTTAAAGTTTTATTCACACATTACACAATCCAATCTAAGTATATAGATATGCCTTTGCCACAATAAACTATATGAAGACATTTCCTTTTCTTCCACAAAGAATCCATAACCCTCCCCTAACCCCCTCCCCCCACTGACATATAGTTTTGGCATAATGCCTTTGTTCCATTCAATGGAAGTATATTAAAATGTTATTGCTGACTATAGACCCTAGCTTGAATTGACTGTACTTTTTCCTGTATACCATCCATTTTCAGTATCTTGCAATGTTGACATTCATTTGTTCTCCCTCATACAAAAGTATTTTTTTATTTGTACATTTAATCATCATCACTCTCCACTGTAGGCATTCCTAAGTTATACTGTCTCAGACTTTATCCTCTATCTTTCCTGCTTGTTTCATACCTGCTCCCAATGCTTCTCACTCAGTCATACTCACATCCAGCTTCATTCAGTACACTTGTATCATTGTGCCACAATCAGGTAGTATTATCTATCCATTTCTGAATTTTTACAGTCAGTCCTTTTGCACAATCTGTATTCCTTCATAACCAAATGCCCGGTCTCTACCTGTTCTAGTTTGCTAGCTGCCAGAATGCAATATACCAAAAATGGAATGGCTTTTAAAAAGGGAAATGTAATAAGTTGCTAGTTTACAGTTCTCAGGGTGAGAAAATGTCTCAATTAAAGCAAGTTTATAAAAATGTGCAAATTAAGACACCAACAAGAGGTTACCTTCACTTAAAAAAAGCCAGTGAAGTTCAGGGTCTCTCTTTCATCTGCAAGGGCCAAAGTGAAGTCTCTCAGCTTTCTCCCCTGGCTTCATGAAGTTCCCCCAGGGATTGTTCCTTCGTCATCTCCAAATGTCTCTGATGACATGGGCTTTCAGACTTATGGCTCTGCTGTGGCTCTGCTCAGCTCTGCTGTGGTTTTCCCATGGCTCTAAAAAGGAACTCTCTAAAATATTTCCTCTTTTAAAGGATTCCAGTCAAGGCCCACCTGGAATGGGTGGAATCACATCTCCCTCTAATCAAAAGTTAGCATCCACAGTCAGGTGAGTCACACTCCATGGGAACAATCAAGAAGCTCCCAGCCAGGAATAATGAATAAGGATTAAAGGACATGGCTCTTCTGGGATTCACCACAGACTCAAAAGGCACACTACCTTGTTTCTATCTCCTGATAACCTGTGTTATTAACCTCAACTCTCAATTTTTATTCATTACTGTTAGTTTATATTAGTGAGACCATACCATAATTTGTCCTTTTGTTTCTGGCTAATTTCACTCAGCATAATATTCTCAAGGTTTATCTAATTTGTTATATGCTTCATGACTTTATTCTGTCTTACAGCTGCATAATATTCCATCGTATGCGTGCACCACAGCTTGTTTAGCCACTCATCCGTTGGTGGACATTGGTGTGCAAATATCCATTTGTATCCTTGCCCTCAGGTCCTCTGAATATATACCTAGAAATGGGATTTCTGGATCATATGGCAATTCTATATTTAGCTTCCTGAGGAACCACAAAACTGCCTTCCAGAGTGGTTGCACCATTTTACATTCCCACCAAGAGTGGATAAGTATGCCTCTTTCTCCACATCCTCTCCAGCACTTGTCATTTTCTGTTTTTTTGACAATGACCATTCTAATGGGTGTTAGATGATATCTCACTGTGGTTTTGATTTGCATTTCCCTAATAGCCAGTGAAATTAAGCATCTTTTCATGTACCTTTTAGCCATTTATATTTCCTCTTCTGAAAAGCGTTCATGACTTTTGGGCATTTTTAAATTGGGTTGTTTGCCTTTTGTTGTTGAGTTGAAGAATCTCTTTATATATTCTGGATACTAAACCCTTATCTGATATATGGTTTCCAAATATTATCTCCCATTGCAGAGGCTGCCTTCTTAAACTTTTGACAACATTCTCTGATGCACATAAGTGTTTAATTTTGAGGTGTTCCCATTTATCTAATTCTTCTTCAGTGTTCGTGCTTTGGGTGTAAGGTCTAGGAAACCACCTCTTATTATAAGATTTAGAAGATGCTTCCCAACATTTTCTTCTAAAAGCTCTATGGTTTTAGCTCTAATATTTAGGTCTTTAATCCATTCTGAGTTAATTTTTGTATAGGGTGTGAGATATGCATCCTCCTTCATTCTTTTGCATATGGAGATCCAGTTCTCCAAGCACCATTGATTGAAGAGGTTGTTCTGTCCCAAATGGGTTGGTTTGACTGCATTATCAAAGATCAACTGTCCATAGATGACAGGATCTATTTCTTAACATTTTATTCAATTCCAGTGGTTAGTATATCTATCTTTATGCCAGTACCATGTTGTTTTGCTTTAAAGTAAAGTAGTGTGAGACCTCCCACTTCATTTTTCTTTCTCAAGATTTTTTAGCTATTTGGGGAACACATCCCTTTCAAATAAATTTGGTTATTGTGTTTTGTATTTCTTCAAAGTAAGTTTTTGGGATTTTAATTGGTATTGCATTGAATCTATAACTCAATTTGGGTAGAACTGACATCTTAACTATATTTAGTCTTCTAAACTATGAACAGGATATGCCCCTGCCATTTATTTAGGTCTTCCATGATTTCTTTGAGCAATTTCTTGCAGTTTTCTGTGTATATGTCTTTTGCATCCTTAGCTAATTTTTCCCTAAATATTTTATTCTTTTGGTTGCTATCATAAATGGAATGTTTTTCTTGATTTCCTCCTCAGATTGCTCATCACTAGTGTATAGAAACACTACTAATTTTTTGACTGCTAATCTTGTACCCTGCCACTTTGCTGTAGCTTTGCTGTAGATTTTTCATGGTTTTCCACATATGGTATCATGTCATCTGCAATTAGTGAGAGCTTATTTCTTCCTTTCCAATTTGGATGTCTTTTATTTCTTCTTTTTGTCTAATGCTCTGGCTAGAACTTCCAAAAAAATGTTGACTAACAATGGTGACAATCGGCATCTTTGTCTTTTTCCTGATCATGGAGAGAAAGCTTTCAGTCTTTCCCCATTGAGAAGATGTTACCTGTGGGTTTTTCATATATTCTGTTTATCATGTTGAGGAAGTTCCCTTTTATTCCTATCCTTTGAAGTGTTTTAGTCAAGAAAGGATGTAGAATTTTGTCAAATGCCTTTCTGCATCAATCAAGATGATCATGTGGCTTTCTGCTTTGATTTGTTGATATAGTGTATTACATTAATTGATTTCTCTTATGTTGAACCAGCCTTGCATGCCTGGAATAAATCCCTCTTGGTCATGGTGTGTCAATCCTTTAATGTGCTGCTGGATTTGATTTGTAAGTATTTTGTTGAGAATTTTTGCATTTCTATTCATTAAAGAGATTGGTCTGTAATTTTCCTTTCTTATAGTATGTTTGTCTGGCTTTGGTGTTAGGATGATGTTGGCTTCATGGAATGAGTTAGGCAGCTTTCCCTCCTCTTCAGTTTTTTTGAAGAGTTTGAGCAGAATTGATACTAATTTTTTCTTGAATGCTTGGTAAAATTCACAGGGGAAGTCATCTGATCCTGGAGTTTATTTTTGGGGAGGTCCTTGATGACTGATTTGCTTTACTAATGATTGGTTTGTTGAGGTCATTTATTTCATCTTGAGTCAATGGTTGTTCATGCCTTTCTAGGAAGTTGTCCATTTCATGTACATTGTCTAGTTTATTACCATATAGTTGCTCATGGTATCCCCACATTATCTTCTTTATTTTGGTGAAGTCACTGTTTATGTCTCCTCTTTGATTTCTGATTTTATTTATTTGCATCCTCTCTCTCTCTCTGTTTTTTGTTTGTTTGTTTGTTTGTTTGTTTTTGGCCACCCTAGCTGAGGATCCACTGATTTTATTCCAAAGAACCTACTTCTGGTTTTGTTGATTTTCTTTATTATTTTTATATTCTCAACTTCATTTATTTTTGCTCTAATCTTCATTATTTCTTTCCTTTTGTTTACTTTGGGGATAGTTTGCTGAATACTTAATTCCTCAATTTTTACTCTTTCTTCTTGTTTAATATATATGTTAATATATATTAATAGGCATGTAACATAATAAAGTTCCCTCTTAGCTGAATCCCATCAATTGATATATTTTGTTTTCATTTTCATTTCCCTCAAGATAATTAATGATTTCTTTTTTAATTTCTTCCTTGACTCACTGGTTGTTCAGTGAGAGTGTGTTGTTTAGCTTTCACATATTTGTGAGTTTTCTGGCCATCTGATTATTATTGAGTTCCAGCTTCATTCCATTATTATCTGAAGAAGTATTTTGCATGATTTCAACCTATTTAAGTTTATCGAGACTTGTTTTGTTACATAGCATATGATGTGTCATTGAGAATGATCCATGAGCACTTGAGAAATATGTGTATCCTGCTGTTCTGGGGTATAATGTTCTGTAAATGTCTGTTAAGTCTAACTCATTTATTGTATTATTCAAATTCTCTGTTTCTTTATTGATCCTTGGTCTAGATGTTCCATCCATTAATGAGAGCAGGAAATTGAAGTCTCTGACTATTTTGGTAGAGATGTCTATTGCTCTGTTCAGTGTTGTCAGTGTTTACCACATGCATTTTGGAGGACTTTGGCTTGGTCCATAAATATTTATGATTGTTATGGCTTCTTGTTGAATTGTTCCTTTTACTAACACATAATGTCCTTCTTTTTCTCTTTTAATTGTTTTATATTTGAAGTCTATTTCTTTGATATTTAGTGTAGCTACTCCTGCTCTTTTCTGATTGCTGTTTGCATGAAATATCTTTTCCCAAACTTTCACTTTCAATCTATTTTTGTCTTTGGGTCTAACATGAATATTCTGTAGACAGCATATAGATGGGACCTGTTTTTTAATCTATTCTGCCAATCTATAAATTTTGATTGGGGAGTTTAATCCATGAGCATTTAATATTAATACTGTAAGGCGGTACTTTCTTCTGTCATTTTGTTTTTAGGATTTTACATGTTATGTCTATTTTTTTTCTCTTTTTACCTTTACTGATAAGTTTCATTTCTGCATTCTTTTCCAGATCTCTCTCTCCTGTCTTCCTATCTGCTGTACTGCTCCCTTTTGTATTTTCGCAGAACAAGTGTCTTAGTAACAAATTGTCTAGTGATTGTTTGTCTTAAGATATTTTCATCTCCACTTTTTAAATCTTATTTTTACTTTTTGACATGGGTTGGCACTGGGAATTGAACCTGGGTCTCTGGTATGACAGATGAGAACTCTGTCTGCTGAGCCACTGTGGCCCACCCTCCACTTCACTTTTTTTTTTTTTTTCGCATGGGCAGACACTGGGAATCGAACCTGCATCCCCTTCATTTTTGAAGGACAATTTTGCTCAGTATAGAGTTCTTGGTTGGCAGTTTTTCTCTTCCAGAATCTTAAGTATATCATACCACTACCTTCTCACCTCCATGGTTTCTGCTGAGAAATCCACACATAGTCTTATTGAGCTTCCCTTGTATGTGATGGATTGTTCTTCTCTTGCTGCTTTCAAATTTTTCTCTTTTTCTTTGACATTTCAGTCTGATTAGTAAGTGTTTTGGAGTATGTCTATTTGGATCTATTTTGTTTGGGGTATGCTGTACCTCTTGGATCTGTAATTTTATGTCTTTCATAAGAAATGGGAAATTTTCAGTGATTATTTTCTCCATTAGTCTTTCTGCTCCTTTTCCCTTCTCTTCTCATTCTGGGATACCAATAACACATATATTAGTGTGATCCATGTTGTCATTCAATTCCCTGGGACCCTGCTCAGATTTTCCATTCTTTTTCCCAAATTTCTTTCATGTGTCAGAGTTCAGAGGTATAGTCCTCTAGTTATTTACTAATCCTTTCTTCTGCTCTTCAAATCCATTGTTGTAGGTTTCCATTTTTTTATTTCATCTCTTCCATTGTGCCTTTCATTCTCATCAGTTTTGTGACTTGTTTTTTCAAACTTCCAAGTTCTTTTTGTTTGCCCAATATCTTCTTTATATCCTCCCTCAACTCGTTGATTTGATTTTTGATGAGATTTTTATTTCTGTTTGAACATCCTGAATTAGCTATTTCAACTCCTGTATCTCATTTGAAGTGGTGATTTGTTGCTTTGACTGGACCATATCTTCAATATTCCTAGTTTAACTCCTTATTTTTTGGTAGCATCTAGGGATTTGACTTCCTTAATTAGTTTATTCTGGAGGTTTTCACTCATTTATCTAGGATTTTCTTGCTGGATGGCTTTGTTCTCTATCTGTTCCTTGACATCGAGTTCAACTTCTTCTGGACTTCTAGTGTAGCTTCTGTTTAACTGATCAGAATTTTTCAGCTCTTGTTCTTCTGTTTCTTTCCCTGCCTATATGGAGACTTTTTTTTGAGGAGGGTCTCCTCAGATATTATAGACCCCAGTCAGATTTTCCCAAATCAGGCAGGCCATGTCTCAAGAGGAAAGAGTAGCCAGTATCAGCTTTTCCTGTGGGTGAGACCCAGCAAGTTGTCAGAATTTCCTATGGAGTCTCTAGACTCTGTGCTATTCATATCTTGCCCAGCATGTGGCAGTTATCTGCCCAGGCTTTCAACCTGCTTAAAATGATATGATGCCTTTAATTTCAGCAGACTATTCCTGCCAGTAGGGAGGTTGAGACACATGGTGCAGTACTATAATGGCTTTAATTGCTTCAGTTTTCCAGTTCCTGATGCCTGAATTCCTTGAAAGAGGGAATCCACTTGAGCTGGGGGCCCTATCCCCTTTTCCTTGGGGAAGATATATACTGTCATGGTCAGGTTCATGTGTCAACTTGGCCAAGTGGTGGTATCTGCTTGTCTGGTTGAGCAAGTGCTGGCCTGTCTGTTGTGGTAAGGGTATTTCATAGAATTAAATCATGATCACATCAGCTGCATCCACAGCTGATTCCATTTGTAATCAGCCAAGAAGAGTGTCTTTGGCAATAAGTGATGCTTCAGCAATGAGGATTCAGAAGAGAGAGGCTCTCTTCCTTCATCAGCTGTCGAGCCTCTCTTGTGGAGTTCATCCAGACCCTCCACTGGAATCATCAGCTTCACAGCCTGCCCTGTGGATTTTGGGTTCTGCTTTCCCATGGTTATGTGAGACACTTTGATAAATTTTATATTTGTGAGTGTTTCCTATTGATTCTGTCTCTCTAGAGAACCTTAACTAATACAACTTGGTACCAGGAGTGGTTCTTAAGAAACAGAATCTTAAAAATGGGCTTTTATTAATGGTTTGCTACTATGACTGGGCTCAAAGTCACTAAGGACTCTGATTCCTATAATCAGAATGACACTCCCAATCCATGAAGTGAGTTGCTAAAAGAGATAGTCAAATATTACCATTCGAGTCTCCTAATGTTTCAGCTTGTACGAAGCCAGGCTCTGGGGGATAATGTTTTTGACATCTTTACAGAGATTTGTGGAACTAAGAGGTATGGAGATGTTGGCTAGTTGTTGTTAGATACACTGGCTACATTAAGGAGTGAAAGGGATAGGCTTCAAAGAAGAAGCTTAAGCACCATCTAACGATGTAGAAGTTTCTATGAGTACCCTGAAGGAAAATCTTGTTTCCTATAGCTGTAAACTTGAGGTCTCTGAAAATCAGACCCAGAATCTTATTGTTAGAGTAGCAACTTTACAACGCAAACTGAAATCTCTGTCTTGCATGGTGTCTGCCCTTAAAGTGAGGGTATTGATTGGAAAGGAGTGGGACCCTGAAAAATGGGATGGCAACATATGGATTGATAATGATGTCCGTGGAGAGGTTGAAACCCTAGGTCATGCTAAGTCTTCTTTAGATAACCCTGTGATAATCTGCCCTGAAGACATAGTCACCCCACCTCCAGCCTTCTCTGAGAAGTTGGCCACCCAATCTCCACCTGAAGGGATTAGCCCTAGAGTGATTAATCCTGTTTCACAGATGAAACCGCAAAAGATGCCCTGAAGCAAATGGCTTGGAAGATATTTCTAATTCTTTTTCATGACCCACTCCCACCATCATTCAGTTCTTCCAGACCTATAACTAGACTAAAGTCCCAACAGGTCCCTTAGGGTGAGGTACAAGTATCACACATAAGGAGGTACATTAGACTCCAAAAGAACTGTGTGAGTTTTCCAATTTATATAGACAGAAATCAGGGAAATATATGTGGCAATGGATTTTAAGGGTGTGGGATAATGGTGGGAGGAATATAAAGCTGTATCAGCCTGAATTTATTGATATGAGCCCAGTAAGCAGAGATCCTGCATTCAATGTTATAGCTCAAGGGGTTAAAAAAAGGTATTAGTAGTTTTGTCTGGATGGTTGGTTGAAACATGGATCAAAAGGTGGCCAAAATTACCTGAGGTTGAAATGCCAAAACTGCCCTGGTATAATGTAGATGAGAGGATCCAGAGGCTTAGAGAGATTGGAATGTTAGAGTGGATCTATCATGCAAAGCCTGCTCTTACATGCCAGGAATGTCTGGAGGATGCACCTTTTACCAGAACAGTGAGAAATAAATTTGTGAGACTAGTGCCATCATCCCTGAGGAGCTCTGTAGTTGCACTTCTCTGTAGACAAGATACTACTGTAGGAACTGATGTCACTGAGATGGAATCTTTAAACACAACAGGGATGACTGGATCCCGAGTTGGCAGAAGCCAGGGGGCAGCACTTAATCACCAAAGACATCGTAGACATGCCTATTATAATAGACAGCAAACTCAAAGCAGAAGTCAAAATTATATGATTTGCAGAGATTTGTGGCAATGGCTAGTAAATCATGGGATACATAGAAATACAACAGAAAGACAGTCTATTAAATTCTTCTTTGAGCTGTATAAACAAAAGAGTTCTAGATCAAGTGAACAGAAGTCTAACTTGAATTACAAAAACACAGAGCCACGGCCCCTTAATCAATTTCCAGATTTGAGACAGTTTACAGACCCAGAGCCCCTTGAATGAAGGGGAAGCCAGATCACTTTTAGAGAAAACCCTGTTACACTGCCACAGATTTATATTGTTACTCTTCCTCCAAGCTTTCCCCAAGGAGATCAATGGCCTTTCTCCAGAGTAACTGTGCATTGGAGAAAAGGAAATGATCAGATATTTCATGGAGTATTAGACACTGGTTCAGAAGTGACATTAATTCCAGGGGACTTATATGTCACTCTGGTCCACCAGTCAGAGTGGGCACTTATGGAGGGCAGGTGATCAATGGAGTTTTAGCTCAAGTAAAACTGAATTCATTCTGTAATTATTTCCCCAGTTACAGATTGTTTAATTGGCATAGACATACTGAGCAACTGGCAGAATCCCTACATTGGTTCTCTAACTAAGGGACTGAGGGCTATTATGGTGGGAAAGGCCAAGTGGAAGACACTAGAACTGCTCCTACCTAGCAAAATAGTAAATCAGAAGTGATAACAGATACCTGGAGGGAATGCAGAGATTACTGTCACTCTTAAGAACTTGAATGATGCAGGGTGGTGAATGCCACCACATCCCCACTCAACTCTCCTATTTGTTCTGTGCAGAAAACAGATGGGTCTTGCAAGATGACAGTGGATTATTGCAAGCTCAACCAGGTGGTAACTCCAATTGCAGCTGCTGCTTTGGATATGGTATCATTGCTTTAGAAAATCAATACATCCCCTAGTACCTGCTATGCAGCTATTGATCTGGCAAATGCTTTTTTCTCAATTGCTGTTAGTAAGGACCACCAGAAACAACTTGCTTTCAGCTGGCAAGGTCACCAATATACTTTCACTGTCCTATCTCAGAGGTATATAAACTTCTCAACCCTATGTCATAATCTTGTCTGCAGGGACTTTGATCGTTTCTCATTTCCACAAGATATGACACTGATCCATTACATTGCTGATATCATGTTGAATGGACCTAGTGAGCAAGAAGGAGCCACTACTCTAGACTTACTGGTAAGGCATTTCCATGTCAGAGGTTGGGAGATAAATTCAACAAAAATGCAGGGCCTTCCATCTCAGGGAAATTTCTAGGTGTTCCATGGTGTGGGGCATGTCAAGATATCCTTTATAAGGTGAAGGATAAGTTGCTGCATCTGGACCCTCCTATGACCAAAAAAGAGGAACAATGCCTAGTTGGTCTCTTTGGATTTTGGTGACAACATGTTCTTCATTTGGGTGTGCTACTCTGGCCCATTTATTGAGTGATCATAAAATCTGCTAATTTTGAGTGGAGACCTGATCAAGAGGAGGCTCTGTGACAGGCCCAGGCTGCTATACAAGTTGCTCTGCCACTTGGGCTGTATGATCCAGCAGATCCAATGGTGCTGGAAGTGTCAGTGGCAAAGAGAAATACTGTCTTGGGCCTATGGCAGGTCCCTATAGGAGAACCACAGCACAGACCCTTAGGATTTTAGAGTAAAGCCTTACCATCTGTTGCAGATAAATTTTCTCCTTTTGAGAAACAGCTTTAAGCCTACTACTGGGCCTTAGTGGAGACTGAACACTTAACCATGGGCCACCAAGTTACCATGAGACCTGGATTGCCTATCATGAGCTGGGTGCTGTCTGACCTACCAAGCCATAAATTTGGGCATGTGCAGCAGCACTCCATCATAATATGGACATGGTAAATATGAGATAGGGCCAGAGCAGGTCCTGAAGGCACAAGTAAGTTACATGGGGAAGTGGTCCAAATGCCCATGGACTTCACTCCTGCCACATTACCTTCTCCTTCCCACACCAGAGCTATGGCCTCTTGGGGCGTTCATTACAGTGCCTTGACTGAGGAAGAGAAAACACGGGCCTGGTTTACGGATGGTTCGGCATGATATGTAGGTACCACCCAAAAGTGGACAGCTACAGCAGTCCAACCCCTTTCTGGGGTGTCACTGAAGGACAGAGGTGAGGGGAAATCCTCCCAGTGGGGAGAACTTTAAGCAGTGCACATGGTTGTTCATTTTGCTTGGAAGGAGAACTGGCCAGAGGTGCATTTGTATACTGACTCATAGCCATTGCTAATGGTTTGGCTGGATGGTCAGGGACTAGGAAAGACCATAATTGGAAAACTGGTGACAAAGAGGTCTGGGGAAGACGTATGTGGATAGACCTTTCTGAGTGGGCTAAAAACATGAAGATATTTGTGTGCCATGTAAATGTGCACCAGAGAGTGACTTCAGCAGAGGAAAAATAATCAAGTGAATAAGATGACCTATTCTGTGGATACCAGTCATTCTCTTTCCCCAGCAACTCCTGTCATTGCCCAATGACCTCATGAACAAAATGGTCATGATGGTAAGGTTGGAGATTATTCATGGGCTCAGCAACATGGACTTCCACTCACCAAGGCTGACCTGGCTATAGCCACTGATGAGTGCCCAAACTGCCAGCAGCAGAGACCCACACTCAGCCTCTGATTAGCACCCTTCCCCAAGGTGACCAGCCAGCTGCATGGTGGCAGGTTGATTACATTGGACCACTCCCTCTATGGTAGGGGCAGCGATTGTTCTATCTGGAATAGACACATACTCTGGATATGGGTTTGCTTTCCCTGTATGCAATACTTCTGCCAAAACTACCATCCATGGGCTTACAGACTGCCTTATCCATTGTCATGGCATTCCACATGGCATTGCTTCTGACCAAGGAACACACTTCATGGCAAATGAAGTGCGGAAATGGGCACATGCTCATGGAATTCTCTGGCCTTACCATGTTCCCCATCATCTAGAGCAGCTGGACTGGTAGAACGGTGGAATGGCTTTTTGAAAACTCAGTTACAGTGCCAACTAGGTGGCAATACCTTGAAGGTCTTGGGTAATGTTCTCCAGGAAGCTGTGTATGCTCTGAATCAGTGTCTACTGTATGATGCTCTTTCTCACATAGCCAGGATCCATGGGTCCAGGAACCAAGGGGAGGAAATGGGAGTCGCACCACTCACTATTACCCTTAGTGATCCACTAGGAAAATTTCTTTTTCCTGTCCTTGTGACCCTCAGCTCCGCTAGTCTACAGGTTTTAGTTCCAAGCAGGGGAGTGCTTTTACCAGGAGAAATAACAATGATTTCATTGAACTGGAATCTAAGGCTGCCACCTGGTCACTTTGGGCTACCCATGCCTCTAGATCAACAAGCCAAGAAGGGGATTACATTATTGCCTGAGGTGATTGACCCTGACTATCATGAGGAAGTAGAACTGCAACTACACAATGGAGGTAAAGAAGAATTTACATGGAATATAGGAGATTCCCTAGGGCATCTTTTAGTACTATCATGTCCTTTGATTAAAATCAATGGAAAACTGCAACAACCCAATCCAGGCAAGGCTACCAATGGCTCTGAACCTTCAGGAATGAAGGTTTGGGTCACCCCACCATGCAAAGAACTATGGCCAGCTGAAGAGCTTGCTGAGGGTAAAGGGAATATGGAAGGGGTAGTGGAAGAAGGTAGTGATAGATATGAACTACGACCACATGATCATTACAGAAATGAGGACTGTAATGCTGTTTTGTTCATGGTATAGTATTTAAGTTGTAAGATATCAAGTTTAAGTATGAATATTACCCAAGGACTTATACCCTATTTCTGTATGGTTTAAGGTAATATGTATAGCTGCCAAGTTGACAAGGGGTGGACCGTCATGGTCAGGTTCTTATGTCAACTTGGCCAAGTGGTGGTACCTGTTTGTCTGGTTGGGCAAGTGCTGGCCTGTTTGTTGTGATGAGGACATTTCATAGAATTAAATCATGAGCACATCAGTTGCATCCACAGCTGATTCCATATGTAATCAGCCAAGGGGAGTGTCTTTTGCAATGAGTGGTGCTTTATATAGTCACTAGAAGCCTTTTAAGGAGGATTCAGAAGAGATAGGCTCTCTTCCTGCTTTGGCCAGCGAGTGTCTCCTGTGGATTTTGCCCAGACCCCCATTGGAATCCTCGGCTTCATAGCCTGCCCTGAAGATTTTGGACTCTTGTTCCCACGGTTACACAAGGCACTTGCATAAATTTTATATTTATGACTGTTTCCTATTGATTCTGCTTCTCTAGAAAACCCTTACTAATATATATACTTTAGGGAATTAATTCCTTTCACCTGACTAGTTACTTTGTCTCTCACAGAAGCTGAATTGTGCCTTTGCCTGGGGTGGTGCGGAAGCCTGAGAGTGCTTTCAGTTCTATCTAATGAGCTATTAAGGAGTAAAAAAAAAGAAAAAAAACCCACACACTTTCAGCACCTGACCCCTGCTCCTTGAATTTGTCCATAAAGAGCTTAAATTGGTACATAGCCCTCTATCTCTGGGCTCTGTGCCCCCTTTCTAGGGTTTCAGCCCTTTTCCAATATTTCGTTCTGTTCAACTCAAAAGCCCTTTTTTTTTTTTACCCATCAGCCCCTACTCACTCTTTGCCTAATTCCTTTAGTGCTTATTCTGGGTTTATCTGTGCTGGGGGCCTCTTTTCAGTAAATAGAATTTGTTAATTAATTCCACAATTGGAGGAGCACGGTTGGGCTTAGCTCTTGCTGGTAATGAAGTCTGATTCCTTTCCCCTTGGGAATTCAGGCTTACATGCCCATGGGGGAGGGGTGCCAGCCTCTGTGGCTTGAGGGACTTACAGTTCTGTGTGGGATCTCAGCCATTCCACCTGGTCCAGACTGTTGTATGCTGTGTCCAGTCACTGATGCTCCTCCAGCAGTTGTTTTGTACAGTTTCTGGCTATTTACTAGCTTCTCTGGAGGATAAACTAATTTCCACACTTCACTATGTCACCATCTTTCCCTGTCTCCCTACCCTTTCCATTTCTGATTTTATTTGCATTCTCTCTCTCTTCCTCTCTCCCTCTCCACCCCTCCCTCATTCCCTTCCATGTCAGCTTAGCTAAGGATCCATCAATTTTATTGATTTTCTCAAAGAACCAACTTCAGGTTTTTTTGATTCTCTCTATTATTTTCATGTTCTCTATTTACTTTATTTCTGGTCTATTCTTTATTATTTACTGTCTTGTTTTGTTTGGGGATTAGTTTGCTGTTTTTTCTCTCATTCTTCCATGTGAGCAATTAACTCCTTGATTTGTGATTTTCCTTCTTTTTTTAATTATAGGCATTTAGGGCAACAAATCTCTCTCTCAGCATCACCTTTACTGCATCCCATTTTTTTTATTTGTTTGTTTTACATGGGTAGGAACCAGGAATTGAACCCAGGTCTCTGGCATGGCAGGCTAGAACACTGCCACTCAGCCACCATTGCCCACCCTGAAACCATAGTTTTGATATGTTATATTTTCATTTTCATTTGCCATGAGATGCTTACTGATTTATTTTGCACTTTCTTTCTTGACCCACTGGTTCTTTAAGAGTGTGTTATTCAGTCTGCATTTATTTCTGTGTTTTCTGGCCTTCTTCCTGTTATTGTTTTCCAACATCATTCGATTATGATCTGAGAAAGAGTCCTGTATAAATTTTCCATGTATAAAATTTCCATCTTCTTAAATTTATTGAGTCTTGCTTTGTGACTCAACATACAGTCTATCCTGGAAAGTGATCCATGAGCACTGGCAAAATATGTGTAATTTGCTCTTGTGGCATGTAATATTGTGTAAATATCTGTTAAGTCTAGTTCATTTAAAGTCTGTTCAAAATCTGTTTCCTTATTGATCCTCTGTCCAGATGTTTTATCCATTGATAAGAGTGGTGTATTGAAGTCTCCACCTATTATTTAGAGGTGTCTACTTCTCCCTTCAGTGTTTTCAGCGCATACCTCATGCAGGTTGGTTCATTCTGACTCAGTGCATAAATATTTGTGTTTGTTATGTCTTCTTGATGACATTTTATTAATACACAGTATCCTTCTTTGTCTCTCTTAATTGTTTTATATTTGAAATCCAATTCATCAAATATTAGTATAACTACCCCTACTCTTTTCTGGTTCTTGTTTGTGTGAAATGTCTTTTTTCAGCCTTTCACTTTCGATCTATTCTTGTCCTTGGGTCTAAAGTGAGTCCCTTTCAGGCAGCATATAGATGTGTCCAGTTTTTTAATCCATTCTGCCAGTCTGTGTCTTTTGATTGAGGAGTTTAATCCATTAACACTTAATATTATTAATGTAAACACAGTATTTTCTTCTGCCATTTCATTTTTTGGATTATTTGTCATATATATATTCTCTTTTTATGCTTACCAATAGTCATCATTTTTACACTTTTGACCAGACCTCTCTCTCCTGTCTTTTCCAATATGCTTTCAGTGCCATCTTTAGTATTTCTTATAGAACAGGTCTCTTATTTACAAACTCTCTCAGTGACTGTCTGAATATATTCTAAACTCGCCCTCATTTTTGAAGGATAATTTTGGTCATTATAGAACTCTTGGTTGGTAGTTTTTCTCTCCCTTCTCACCTCCATGCTTTCTGCTGAGAAATCTACACATGGTCTTATAGAGTTTCCCTTGTATGTGATGGATTGCTTTTCTCTTACTGTTTTCAAAATTCTCTCTTTGTCTTTGACATGTAACAGTCTGATTTAGTAAGTGTCTTGGAATAGGTATATGTGTATCTATTCTGTTTGGGGTACAATGCACTTCTTGGATCTGCAATTTTATATCTTTCATAAGAGATGGAAAATTTTCAGTAATTGTTTCTTCCATTATTCTCACTGTACGTTTTCCCTTCTCTTCTCCTGCTGGACACCCATAACATGTATATTTGTGTACTTCATGTTGTCATTTAAAACCTGTGTCCCTGCTCATATTTTTCTATTCTTTTCCCTATCTATTCTTTTGTATTTAGGATTTCAGATGTCCTGTCCTGTAGGTCACTAATCTTTTCTTTTGCTTCTTCAAATCTGCTGTTATAAGTCTTCATTGCATTTTTCATCTCTTAGATGATGCCTTTCATTCCCATAATTTCTGCCTTTTTCTTTTTTTCAGGATTTCAAGTTCTTCTTTATGGCCATCCAATGTCCTCTTTCTATCCTTCATATCTTTTGCCATATTTTCCATCAACTCATTCATTTGATTTTTTCCACTGACTTAGCCTATTTCTTCAAATATTAATTAGTTGTTTCAACTCCTGTTTTTCATTTGAGGTGTTAGTTTGTTCCTTTGACTGGGCCACATCTTCATTTTTCCTCATGTGACTCACAATTTTTTGATGATGTCTCAGCATCTGATTTCCTTGATTATTTATTCTGGAGGTCATTTTCACTCCTTTATCAAGGGGTTCTCTTGTTTGTTCACTTTGTTCTCAAGCTGGGTTTTTGTTTGTTTGTTTGTTTTTTTGGCATTCAGTTCAACTTATTCTAGACTGCTAACACAGTTTCTATTTAACTGATCAGAATTTTTCAGTTCTTGTTTTTCTAATTCTTGCCCTGCCTAAATGGAACCTTTTTTTTGCCTGAGAAGAGTCTCCCCAATTATGATTGACCCTAATCAGAATTTCCCAGATAAAATAGCCCTAGGTCTCAGGAAAAGCATGTAATCAGTATCAAGTCACCCTGAGGATGATAGCCAACAGGTTGTCAGAGGTTCCTGTGAAGCCTCTAAACTCTTTGATTTTCCTATCCTTTCCAGTGGGTGGGGCTTGTCAACCCACAGCACCCCACTGGCATAAAGTAGTGTGGTGCCTTTAATTCTAAGCAGTCCCTCTACCTGCCAGAGGCATGGTTAAAACAGAGGTTGAGGTAGGAGGCAGGTTTTGGGTTTAGCTCCTGGGGTCTTTATTCTCTGACTGAGGGCCTCTACTCATCCCCAGCCCCACCTCACCCTGTTTTCTTGGGGAAAATAAGTCTTTTAGGGAATTATCTCCTTCATTTGACTGGTTACTTTGTCTCTCAGACCTATTTCAACTCCACCCTTCCCTTCAATAGACAGGGCTGACAGTTGAAAATGCCTGAGGCTTTCTCTAATGAGTCACTTAGAATTCTTCTTAAAAAGATGAAGAGATAAGAAAAGAAGTGAATTCCCTTTTCAGGGCCAGTCCCTAGCCCCCAGGATTCAACCATCAAAAGCTGGAGTTGAAGCCATTTCTATATACCTTTTTCCAATATTCTGAGCTTGGCCAACTCCGAAAGTCCTGGGGTTTTGTTTGTTTGTTTGTTTTGTCAGCCCCCACCTCTTTTCTCTGCCAGGAGAGACTTCAGGATTCCTTTCCTGCTTGCTCTCAGTTATCTGTGCTTAGAGCTTGTGTTCAGCAGTTCAAAATTATCAGTTAATACTATAACTAGAGCTTGGCTGCCCTCCCTTGAACCCAGCAGAGATCGCTTTTTTTTTTCCATGGGGAAGTGTCTCTGACTGAGTCTGCCATGCCAGTAGGGGAGGGGTGCCAGACTCTGGAGGTTGGGGTTTTTGCTTACAGTTCTGTTCTGTGATCTTGGCTCTTCTGCCCATTCCAGACTGACGTATGATGTCTGTCTGGTCATGGATAACCCCCAAGCAATTGTCTCAGACAGTTCCTGGTTTTTCATTAGCTACTTTAGAGAACTAATTCAATTCCACACCTTTCTGTACTGACATCTTGCCCCACCCTTAGATATTTTCATATGCCATTTGTATTTCTTCTTCAGAAAAGTGCCTATCCATGTCTTTCAACCAATTTTTAACTGGGTTGTTTGTCTTTTTGTTTTTGAGTTGTAAGATCATTTAAAATATTCTGCATAATAAATCCTTCTCAGATATGTGGTTTCTGAAAAGCATGTCTCCCATTGAGAAGGCTGCCTTTTTTACTTTCTTTGTCAAGTGAGGTAAAAAAATATATATATATTCAATGTTGCAACGAGCTCATTTACCTATTTCTTCTTTCTTTGCTTAATCTTTGGATATAAGTAAAATACTTTTATTGTGATGACTGGGTGGGAGAAATTCTAGTGAGTAGAATTCTAATGAACATCTAGTGAGTAAGGGCCAGGGATGTTGCTAAAGATCTCACAATTCATATAACATACTCCAACAACAAAGAATTATTCAGTTCAAAATGTCATTAAATCCTGATATAATGGGAGAAGCATGAAAGAAAATATACCACAATGATAAATGTATAGAATCACTCTATACATTTCTATACATTTCTGTATTTTACAAGTTTATTGCAGTGGGCTTGCATTTCTTTTCTAATCAAAGAAAAGAATGCAAATTTGTTCTTTCCTTTTTGAAATAATTCAATAATCAGTAAGGCCAGCTTAGAAACAACATCAAAGGAAGAGGATCAACAGAGCATGAGTCTGAAATATTATGAAGTTTCATTTCCCTTCTGAAGCTCCTTGGGGAATAAAAAAGGGAACTGCCATCAGCCCCCTGGGGTATTGGGAATAAAAAGCCCTTTGCCATTATGGGAATCAGAGACTGATCTTCACTGTGATTAAAGCAGAATCACAAAAGAACAGAAACAAGGGCTGCTAGGTTTTTTGGAATGAGTTACTAAAATATCCCCAGAAAACACTGATGTCCCCTGGGAGCTATGTCCTGGTATCTCTTAGGGACTTGACAATTTGAATATATAATTTTTAAATTTTACATTCTTTATCTGTTTTTCTCTAGATGCTACACCACAACTGAAACTCTAGAGGTACTAGAATTGCCTCTTTAGCTTGAGCAATAGTCTTTTTATTTTAAATTAATAAGGTATTTTAAACTGATCCAGAAAATAATTTCATATAAATTTCCAGAAGAGGAAAAAGAAAACAAAATGTATATTTCCTTTGCCCAAAATGTCCATTCTATCACATAAATTTATCATTAATGTATACATGACTTATAATTCCTTATAGAAAATAAAAGACAATTGTAACAGAAGGAAAAGATTGATATTCATCAAACGTGTTCATTAAACACATCATATGTGGCTCCCAGATGCCTCAAATAGAAACAGAAAGGCCAAAATATCATGGCTCCCAAAATTAAAGATAAAATACTTACTTTCATTCTGTCTTTGAAGAATTCAAGGATTTTTCTAAGAAGTAATCAGGATCTCTGGGGAAACTTATTATGGAAACAAGCCCTGCATAAAGTAATTTGAGGAGTTACATATGCATGTGCATACACATATGCACATACACTGCCTCTAAATAACAAGATTTATTCCTTATACTACTATATGCCATAAAATCACCATCTTAAAAAATGTTATTAAGTGACTACCATGTGCTAATCACTAAACTAGACTATGGGATACAAAAACAAAGTTCAATTAAAAAATGAATACAAACTCAATCCCTCTATGAACCTAGTGGAAAAGCTACGACATCAGAAGAATTCAACTAATGTTTGTGGAACTCTTAGTCCATTTCATTTTTACTTAAATGCAAAGTATATTTTTGTTCTTTGAGATCAGAGATACATATTATTTTGTCACCAGACAAAGGCAGTGAGTTCTCTGCCCAATGCACTCAATGACCAATTCTTGAGACACTGGGGTTGCAAAGAGAAAAAGCATTTATTGCTAGGTGTGAAGCAGGAGATCAGATGATGTATCAACCCAAAAATCTGTCTCCCCAAACTGCAGTAATTCTGATAGTTTTATAGTACCAAAAAAATGGTCATGTTTTAGAATAATGTACATAATGGCTCCAGATGATGTAATTAGAGGTGATCTAATTATTGAGAATGTTTAGATTGATCGCATGCTTAGTCACAGAACACATGTAAGAAAATGAAAGTCGTAATATGATGATGGGAGTGTTTTTTAATATTATTATGAGGCATAGGTCACTAATAGGTTAATGTCTAAGCTACAGCACATGCCAAGTGTGGGCCTATTTTGGTTAGATCCAGTTTTGGTTACCCAGGTAACTCTGGAATTAGGGTGAGTTAGCTCTGGGCTGACCCAAGACCCTTCATTAATAAACATTAGGGGCTGTCTTTAGTGATCACAAGGCTCTAAAGCTGAGAAACTAGATTAAATGCGTACAAGTGAAGGTCAGTCAAAAGGCACAAGATAAAGGCTATACAATCATTATTAGAGATCAAGGCAGCTGGATTACAGTTCAGAGATTTCATGAATTTCCCTGTTTAATATACCAGGAAGAATAAAAGGAGTATCTATAGAAAGATCCAGTAATGAAAATCATCCCTCAAATCCTAACTTTTCAGTTACAATTTTATAAGATAACTACTTGATTTATTCTTATAGCAAAATTTTCCCTGCTACATATAAATTTTTCCAGATTAAATATTAAAACATCATTATTCTGAAACAGCACAGTGATTAAAAAAAAAGACTCAATCAAGCAATCAATATCTCCTGTCTGCATCCATGTGCTTTTTCTTTATTTTCTATAATTTCCTAAGTGGAATTTGTAAAACATAGAAAATAGATACATAATTGCAATTTAATATTTTAGAAAAGTTGTTACTGCGGAAACATAAAAATGACCAAGAGTCATCATAGTTCATGTTGTTAACTAGAGAGATTGCTACAACCAGGCTGCAATTCCCTAATATTTTTTGTGCTACCTGGTCATACCTCTCAGGTACAGGCAGTGATTCCAAGGAAGAGTCCCACACACCCTCGCCAGTCACAGCAAATTGTCCTCAGTTATGCTAATGGTAAGAAATAGATCACATTATCTTGAAATTTCTGGTAGGTAGATTCTAAAGTAAATGTTTTATCAGGTAAACCTACAATACAAAAGAAAAGTTATTGAAATGCAAATTTGTTGATTTTGACACTGCTCCATTTGCTGATTTTTCTTCCCCTAACATGCTCTATCTAGCCCCAGCTTCAGCTTTACAAGTACTGACTACCTTCTCTATACTGAGTACTCTGATAGCTCCTTTATGGGCATCATTCATTCATTCACTTCATAAATATTTTTGAGCTCTTACTGTGTTCCATACCCTTTAATCTTAACACAAAATATGTAAAGTATACATTATCTAACTCTTTTTATAGATGAGAAGACTAAGGGTACAGAAATTTAATTGTACAAGGTCACATAGATAACAGACGTATAACCAGGATTTAATTCATCCACTGAATCCAAAGTTGATGCTTTCTCTTATACTGTACTGCCTAAGAACATATTGCTTGCAGCTCTATAATACAATTTTAGGAATACCCAAAAAAAAGAGCCTGTTCAAATGAGCTCTTTCAGAGATGCTTCATATCCCATACAACTAGAGATGTATTCTTCTTAATTATAGAATGATTGTTCTTTAATAAATAAATAATTTTTTAAAATTGAAAACAGAAGCTAGGCAGTCAGTTTTACTTTAATGTGAGTGACAGATTTCTTCATGAGAGTAGTTGGTAACTGAAAGAGAGATCATGAGAGCATTGGGGCATGAATATAAGTGAGAGAAAGTGGTAAAAATCAGAGCACAAGAAAAGAATTGCTGGACAACATGAAAAATAAATTTGCCTTAGTTTCAAACTGATCTCAGACTAACCCTTTCATTCCATTATTGGCCAAGAGATTAGATATATAGGCAATAAGAAGTAACATGTGTGTTTGGAATTGATTGATTCAAATCTTTTCTCTACCACTTGCTGACTGTGTATCCTTGGACAAATAGCTAACCTTTCTAAGCTTTAGTTTTTCATCTATAAAAGGGAAATGATACTACCTGCCCTAAAGCATGGTCATGAAGATTAAATTAGAGCATATGTGTTTAATGGTTGTTATTCTATAAATAGCACTCAACAAATGACAATTGTCATTACAAGACAGAGAAATGTAGATAAGAGTGGAGTCAGGTCGATGAAAAATTGATCAAAGGACTACATATAAAGAATACCAAAAGTTAAGATCACCAAATATTCATAAATTGTCCCACATTATTAACTGTCTTTCAGTCGGATTGGGAATATAGGACTAGTCCCAGTCACTGAACTGTGAGTAGAAGTACATGGTCTAAATATGCAGCATAAATGAAAAATACACTTTGGAATGGAAGGTCCATTGGCATTAATTTATTCATGCAGCACAACTTAGCCTAACTTGACTAATATATTGAGTTATTGTCATCCTGGAGTATGGCATGTAGTAGTATGCTTCAGGGATCCATCCATAGCCACACCCACTATAATATTATTATCAATGCTGATTAGATGATCATTGGCAGGTAACCATATTTAAGCAAGACAAAAAGGTGGGAAGAATAGCTGATAAGGTAGTTAATAAAACATTAACATCCAGAAAGATCTCAGGAGATTGAAAAAATCATCCACACTGAATAAGATAAAACTTAATCTCAATAAATGTCAAGCCATATACATACCTACAAAATACAAATTTGGAGAGACATGATGGAGCAGCAGGAATGTGTATGAGGAATTCTGAAGGATGCTATCATATCAGTAATTGTTTGGCAAGGGTACATATTGTGACAACAAGTACTGATCAAAGCATTAAAAGTCCCATTCTGTTATACTGGTCAAAATATTCCTTGAAGAGTATATAAGAAAATACTCTTTATCTGCAAATAATTGATATTCAAATCATCCTGTTTTGAAGTGCATACTCTGCTTTTCTTTAACTTTACTTGATATAACCCTGTCAAATCCTTTAAAAATCATTTCCCGCGTGAATGGAGCAGTTCTCCACTCAGACTTTAATTAATTTCATAGAATTCTCTATCTTTTGTATACTTTTCAGTTGATTTTGTAATTAATTTGCATTAGACACAGGTCGTGTCCACAAATCCAACTGGTCACATGTTGTGACTATTGTGTTCCCTTATGTAATTTTCTAACTGCAAGGAATCTGACACGAGCTTAGGCAAATGAGAATCACCATCTCCTGTGACACATTATGGACCTTGAACATTGAAAATGACACTAACAATCCATAATGCAATCAGAAGCATAGAGAACTGGGAATCGTGTGGCCGAAAGGATTACCAGTATCAAGGTTCTATATCTTAATGGTTAGGACCCCACAAAGACTGAATATAAACCAAACCAAAATAAGTTCAGCAAAGAGAACACAGGAGATATTTCATCTCACACGGAATCCACTATGTATTGGGGTCCAACCATGCTAAGTCAGACTCAGAGAAAAAACTTACCAAAGATTTTATATACACTAACATTACAGTAGTTTCACCAATTCCAACTTTCTTGATCACACTGATGATAAATATTACAAAAGGATTAAACACAAATCCTTTGCAGTGTCTGAGAGCTTATTTTAGACTTCTGTAATCCAAAGCCAAATGTTTCAGGGTCCTCCAATGCCCTATGTCAGATATCAGAAATACCAAATCCACTAGATTTAATAATCAAGTCAGAAACCATATATTTTGTACCTTTTCTAATAAACATGTTGATTCATAGAGTCCTTTACCCCCAGCAAAGAGGCTTTTAGAGAGTTCAGAAAAGAGAAAGTAAAGCAACAAGAGAGGAGTCATTATGCAAATGTATGGCTATTTGAGGTTATTTTGCATTGAAGAGATAATGCTAGAATAAGCAAAGGGAGAGCAATTATTTACCTTTCTGAATTCATGTCAATTCTGTTATAACATTAGAAAATGAATGATTAATAATAGCCCTCTTGTACTACAAGGATCAGGCTTTGGAAATCTTACATTTTCTTCAACATCAGGAAATTGAAATATTTTCCTCAGAAAACAACAAGACTTCTGTACTGCAATATCTGTAGAGTTGTTCTGAAGGAAGGCCATGCCAATGAAACTATTTTTCCTCTCATTGGGGAGGTATTCAACAACTGGTCTTTATTACTCTGGTTTTAGTCTTACCCACTCTTTCATAAAACTTTTAATATGCCCTCTCTAGAGAAATCTCAGTCAAAACCAATGCCTCCCTAAATCCCCGTAGTAATTATAGCTTTCTAGATCCTTGGTGTCAATATACCTTACATTGAAATTAATTGTGAAGTTATCTGTCTTCTGATTTTAGAAGGCAAACAATGTGAACATCAAAATCACCAGAGAAGCTATTTAAATTCACTATGCTCAGGCCCTACCCATCAGAAATTCTGATTTGGTGAGTCTAGGCTGAAGACCAGGTGTATATATTTGTTCATTAGAGTACTATAAGTCACTGTATCTGATCCCCCAAAACCTATAATGGTAGAAATAAAGTATTCAAATCAAATTAACAAGGATTGAGATCCAAACAATGAATTCCATTTCGTGATATTATCCTGAAAAACCCAGATCTATAAGGTATGCTTGAGAATCAACATGAACTCAGAAGCTGAGCTGCATGTGTTTGAATTCTGACTCTATAACTAGCTATGTGATTTTTGGTACACCACTTAACCTCTTTCTATTTCAATTTCTTCTTTAGTAAAATAATCATCGAAACAATGACTATTGCATAGAGCTGATGGGAGAACTACATGAGTTAATGATACATCTAAAATGCATAGAATAGTGCCATACAGTTTATGAGTAAAACATTGACCAGTAATCCATATTTCTGAAAAAATTTATTAGTGGCTCAATTTACTTTTACTGATAGCCTTTAAAATCTCCACAGGTGATTCTGATGCAAAAAGTAGATTGGAAAAATGGAAAAACAGAGATAGGGGCAAACTCACGCAGCTTAGTAGATTTCCAACTTTTCCAAAGTAAAATGAAGGAGATTCCCCTACAGCATTCTGATAGCAATTATAAATAAGATTTATGACAATCTGACCATCATGAATACAGCTTTAGTGACATCTATAATTATCTTTTGGAGATTTGCCCTGAGCTGAGACATGTCAGAATCTGTGTGAGCAGATTTTGTTCAGAGATTTTTTTCTTTCTGCTGCTGCTCCAAATAAGTTAGTCATTAAACGCACTGGAGAAAACAGAAGTCCTTGGAAGTTGAACAGTTTAGCAGTTGGCCATGATTAATAAAATGAATGAGAATACACAGATAAGTAATATCTAAATAGATACTCTCCATGGGAAATTCATCGTACTATAGGAAAATGAAGTGTGGATGAAAATGTAAGTGTACCAATTTGGCAAGACTAGTATCTTGAAGGAAATGACATCAAGTAATACTGTTTTTCACTATGATTAATTCAAGAACTTAATGAAAAATAGTGGTTTTGTGCCACAATTTGAATGAACAATTATGCATGTAGTTAACTGCATGGAAATAGTGTTCAAATCAGCATTAATTTAAATCATAATTAGTAATTAAAGTCAAATTAGAATATATATTACATATAATATCTGTACATGTATGGGTATATATGGTACACACACACACACATATGTAAAATGCATGGGTAAAGTAGTGGAAAATCAGTTTCTCCACTAAGGAAAAACATAAATTTTCCATCATATTTTAATATTGGCTAGTAGTGAAATCACTGAGTAGAAAAATCTAAGACTACATTGTCCCTTTACAGCCAACAACAAAATATTTTGATAATAGATAAAGAGCTTTTTCTAGGAAATGATAGTTTTCTGGTTAACTAGACAATGAAAAGTACATGAGATCTAAGGTTTAACATATTTCAAGATAGGCCTATAAAAGTACACTCACTCAAACCTCCAAATCACTTTGTCAACCTCCTTAATTGCTATCCTTTCTATGTAGCAAGCCACTCAATTTATAACAAGAAAAGAATTAGTCCCTCTACCATTACAATCTCTGCCTTGACACCCACCCTGAATTCCCTTGCCTATAAAAATGAGAAACTAATCTAGTTCCAAATCTAAATACATATAATATTTGATTAGCACTCCATCAACTCTCCTATAAGTCTTGGCCTCCCTGGGTCATTAGCAATTTCAAAGGGTCTTTTTTAAACATTTTTTTTTTTGCATGGGCAGGCACTGGGAATTCAAACTGTGTCTCCAGCATGACAGGTGAGAACTCTACCTGCTGAGCCACCGGGGCCCACCCTTCAAAGGGTCTTTGATGACTTTCATGATCTTGGGTTTGAATTCTGAGTCTAAAATTTACTACCTATGTGACCTTGGCAAGTCACTTAACCCTCTATGTTTCAGTTTCTTCACTGAGAAAATAATTATCATGATAGTGACTACCTCACAGGGTTGGTGGGAGAACTATATAAGTTAATGATATGTCTAAAGTGTACATAGAATATCACCAGTGAGTGGGCACAATATTAGCTAATAATAAGTATTGGCTGAGAAATTTTACATTAGTGACAGAACTAATGTAAAACAGCCTTCAAAATCTCTGCAGGTAATTCTGGTGCAAAACTAGAGTGTAAAACCCAGCATTTCACAGTATTTGTAGAAGTTTATAGTGACCAAGATCCTCTCCACATTAGAATGTACTTCACTGAACCACCTGCGCTAGCATTCAATCAGCTGCACTGGGGGCAGGTCTGACATCCTCTTGGGAAGATACTAGAACCACACTAGGATATCCCTTCACTGCACAGAGTAGGACTCTAGTATTTTCATTGGCAGAGTGCCCAAGTTCTCCTCAGAAATTAATTGTGCATTCTTTTTAATTCAGAGGTAAACAGATAAACAAGGCTTCCCAAACTTTTAGTCAAATAACATGGATATAATCATTTTAGCTTGGAAAAAAAAATTAAAACAGACATGACAAATTTGCTTCTGCCAAAAGGAGCGTAACAATTCCATAAAGAACCCATGAAGTGGTGGTGTGACGGTGGCTCAGTGGCAGAATTCTCGCTTGCCGTGCCTGAGACCCAGGTTCAATTCCCAGTGCCTGCCCATGCAATAAAAAAGGAAAGGACCCATGAAGTGACTGCCTGTGCAAATGCCACTCACTGTGCACCCTCCAAGAGCTACAAAATGTACCCTATAACTTAGAGACTTGCTCATGAGGGGTATCATGAGCTAAATGCAATTAAAAATTGGGGGATGTCTACCCAAAATGGTGACTATGGTTTTAGCATAATTGATTTGTCAGTCCTTCCCTCTAGTAGAGAATAGGTAGGTAGGAGGAGGAGTATTCCCAGTTTTTCTCAATAAAACGTGTCATCAGCAGAGGAGAGCACTCTCTTCTCTAAGGGTGCAGGGCCCACATCCATCCCATCCCAAAGAGGCATCAACTCTCTGAACCAAAGTTTAAGAAAAGAGAAGGGCAGCATAGACAAAGATAACTCCAGAAGAGGGATAGTGAAAAAAGTTGGCTAGACTTAGATAAATCACCCAATCTTGAGGTTTGAGAGGACTTCCTTCAGAGGTCAGCTTGTCTAGGGCCCCAATTTCTTTGACCCTCTTACAGGTAGATGTCTAGCCTCTGACTGAATGCTTTTTAGAAAAGATATGATACAAACCTACATTGAAGTTCCCCTCATCATTGGGCTAACTCTGGCTATTACAAACTAGATAAATTTCATCTATTGGTAATTCCTCCCCAATGGCTCAATGTTACACTCCAAAAGATGTTTATTCCTCCTTTAAAATGCAAAATTTCCAAAATGATCTGGAGATAACTACTCAGATCTCCCTGTTAAAAATAAATACTTCATAACTCTCTCCTGATTCAATCTACCACAACTGTGATTAATACAACTACCCATACCTGTAATCATCAAAGATAATCCTTGTTGGATTATAAAGATACAGCACTAGCCCACTCACTTTGGAAGCCTCCATGTACATCAGATAATTCCCAGTGCTCTGGTTCCTGACATACCTTTTAGAGCTTTCAGGGTCCTTCACAAGTCCACTCATAATAAAATGACTTTACGGGATTTCATTATGAGTGTCCAGGAAATAGGGGTGTTTCTGTTTGCTAATGCTGCCAGAATACAAAAATAGGTTGTATTCTGTATATCAAAAATAAGTTGGCTTTTATAAAAGATATTTATTAAGTTACAAATTTACAGCTCTAAGGCCATAAAAACATCCAAACTAAGGCATCCAGAGAAAGATATCTTGAGGCAAGAAAGGCCAATGGCATCTGAACACCTCAGTTAACTGGGAAGGCATGTGGCTGAAGTCTGATGGTCCTTTGGTTTCTGATTTCAAACAGATTCCCTGGGGGCATTTCTTTCTTCATCTCCAGGTGTCTCTGCATCAGCTCTGGGCTTTTCCAAAAATGGTTCCTTCTTAAAGGACTCCAGTAAGCACATTATGGGTAAAGATACAAAAGTTCCCACCCACAATTGGGTGGGTCATATCTCCATGGAAACAACCTAATCAAAAGATCCCATTCTAAACAATAGGTCTGCCCCACAAAATTGGATTAGGAAAAAGAACATGGCTTTTCTGAGGTACATAACAACTTCAAACCAGCACCGGGGGGGGGGGGGGGCGGTGTAAATAATTGCAAGACTAAATATATACTGATCTTGGAAAGAGAGTAAAAGGTTTCTAGATCAAAGATGTATTACATAATTTTTTTTGACAAAATGCAGGCTTCAGGGATCAGGCAAAGGTGAGACATTATTGTAACCACAGCTGATATGCATTTAGCACATACCATGCACCAGGATAGTACAAAGCACTTTATATATATTACCTCATTTAGAACATTTAGAACAGGACTTAGAGAATAGGCTTAGAGAAGTTACTTACACACTGGTGGTTCTGTCTAATCACAAAGCCATCCCTCTTCAGGGGTGTGCTGGTTTGAAAGGATTTATGTACCCTAGAAAAGCCATGTTTTAATCCTAATTAATCTTGTGGGAGCAATGGTTTCTTCTAAACTTCTTTCAGAGCTATAGGTCAGAAACATGATTAAGTTATCTCCACAGAGATGTGACTTAATCAATTGTGGTTATTAAGCTTGATTAGATGGAGACATGTCTCCACCAATTCTACATGAGTCTTGGTTAGTTTACTGGGATCCTTTAAAAGAGGAGATATTTTTGGAGAGAATTTCCTTTTGAGAATGACAAGAAAGCCACAGGAGAGCCGAGCAGACCCACAAGGCTGAGAGAACCACAGGGCCCACCAGCCAGTGACCTTTGGAAATTCTGAGAGCAGAGAATGATGACAGAATGATAACAGTCACGAAGAGAATTCATGCACCAGAGACCTTTGGAGATAAAGAAGGAAAATGCCTCCTGGGGAGCTTCATGAAACAAGAAGCCAGAAGAGAAAGGTAGCAGACTTCTCCATGGACCCTTCCAGCTGAGAGAGAAACCCTGCAGCTTTCTTGAACCAAGGTATCTTCCTCTGGATACCTTGATTTGGACATTTTATTTGCTTTGATTTTTTATTTATTTATTTGCTTGCTTTAATTGGGACATTTTCTCGGCCTTAGAACTGTAAACTAGCAATTTATTAAATTCCCCTTTTTAAAAGGCATTCCATTTCTGGTATATGGCATTCTGGCAGCTAGCAAATTAGAATAACAGGAATTCCAATACTGTCCTAATTGTTCACAGCTTTAGCTCTGAAATGTCACTCAGAACCATTCCTATTTTCATCATTCAGCTTTTGACTTTATCAGCCTTTTTTTTCACTCTCCAGATAAAATAGTTATCAACAGTATCGATGATTGCCATAACTTTGGCTTATGGCTGATCATCTTTTAGCTCTTTCTTGGACTCTGATGTGCTGATTTGCTTTAGAAGCTTAAATTTCTAGGCCTGAGGCTTCCTACTTGAGTCTCAACCCAGCCCTTCACATCCCTGCTACTAATTTCTAAAGCAGAGATCTTAAACTGATAGCTTATAAATGAGATCTAGCAAGCAGAAAAAATTGGCTTATCATATGTGCTTTTATTTTTATTTTGAAGTAGTTACCAATTTTTAAAACTTGGGAGAGTTGCACATGCAAATATCTATCTCTAGCTTGTATTGAAAAAATAGGAAGTTCTGCTAACAACTGGTCCCTCTTTTCAGATGGGAAATGAACTTTCAGTACACCAATAATATTATCTTCCTGGCCACTCTAGGCCTTTGAATTCAAGACCCCTGATTTCATATAAGCATTTTTTCTTTTGTTTTAAACAATATCAGTGCAGTCAATGAATCTCTTCAGTCTACCAGCAAATATATCATAATTTTTGTATAGCATTCATGAATCTTCAAGTACGTCTTTGCATGTGCCATGACTTCATGTAGGTCAAAAGAAAACCAGGAAGTTTCCTCTAACAAGGAGAAAACTTGTGTTACTACTACCCGATCTTCTTATTGTGGCATATTTCAGAAATGACCAGAAGTTTTAGGAATAATACCACTTTGCATACCAAATAATGTTATTGTTCTTTTATCCAGAGTTTACAAACCATTTTATGGACCCTGGCAGGACAGACATGATGATTCTGATGGAGAATTACATTCATTTAATGACTCTATGCATGCAACCTAGTCCTGAGTCCAAAGGCAGCAATACTGGACTGAAAGATGGAAGCAATGGCCAATCATAAGATTACTTGTGATGGGTAGGAATCCAGATATCTAACTTCATCTGACAAGTAGTCATTTCCTTGAGCTTCAATTTTATGTTTTTTCTTTGGAGACTGCAACCTCTGGCCTGATCAAATAAGCTAATTAATGATAAACTCTGTTATAGGGAATTGGAACTGACAACTTAATTCCTTACTCTATTCTGACAACTTCAGTGTCTAGAAATTTCACTACTTTCCATCAATAAATTTGTAAGTACATTAACTGAGGTGTCCCGAATAATGACCCCAAAGACTCCACTTTAGGAATGAAACCTACAGATATATTCACTTATGTGTTATGTCATTTATTGCAGAATTATTTATTAGTGGGAAAATGGAACCCATTAAAATAGCTGTTAATTATCATTAAAGGAAAGGTTAAGTAAATCATGGTGCATCCAAACTGTTATTAAATTGTAAACTACGTGATGTCAGGGACTTACGTCTGTTTTCTTGATGAACACCAGAAATTGGCAAACTGTTCCTGTAAAGAGCCAATAGTAAATATTTTAGGCTGTACAGGCCATAGAGTCTCTGTCATAACTGCTCAACAATTCTGCTTTTGTAGTACAAATGCAGCCTTACAAGATATGTAAAAAATGAGCATGGCCATGGTCCAATAAAACTTAATTTACAAAAATGTGATAGGCTGGATTTGACTCATGAGCCATACTGTGTCAACTAACAGGGATTATAAAACAGTTTTGCATTTATTTTATATAGCACCCATTCACAAATAACTTCATGTGCTTTTTCTAAGTAACGATAGCTAACATGTACTGAATGCTTAATTCTGTACCCTGCTCAGCTTGTCACCAGCACTGGTTGTAGTAATTTTTATAACATAACAGAGAGGTGAATGTTGCTATTCTTCCCATTTTCAAAATGAAGAACTGAGGCATAAAGAGTTACATAACTGCCTTTGCTTATAGAGTCAGGGAGTGGCAGAGCAGGGATGCATCACCTCATTAAATCTGCAGTCTGTCTGTGATAAGCTAGTCCATGTGAATAGGCTGCTTTCAATTATGAAGCATGGTACAAATGGCAGTCAAATTATGAATTATGAAAGCTCTTGCTTTCAGAGGAGGACACAGAAGCCCAAATGGAAACCAAGGTCCTTGCAGCACTTAGGTTGCAGAGTGACTAAAAGACCCCCTGCTCTTGCTCATCCACTGTCTTCCAATTAAATCACTGCCACCATCAACTCAAAACTGTGACTGGAAAAATTGTTTCTTCAGGGCATTTCTTTGTCTCTCAGTGAAACAACCCTAAATCCTTGCTTGTCCCATGACTACTTGAGTGTCACCTTCACCAACTCTTAACCCAGGAGGCCAATTTACAGTTCTGCAGGAAATCAGTGAGGATCACAGAGTGAGGAGCAGAGATTATTAATCTTTTAATCAAGGCTGGCAGCTCCAGCTACATGCCTTAGCAATAAATTTTAAGAATACCTAAATATTAGCTGCTTAACAAAGTTGACTTTGACAAGAAATCAAATTGACAAACTCCTCCCCCAACATCCAGGCTAATTTTTCACCAGCTATATGTGGGAAGCTATAAAAATCTCTCTCTAGCGCTCAAGGATAACTGCCCACTACTTGTACATTTAGACACCATCAGAGAGTCCCTGCCTAGTGCTGCACCGCTATTTTCCTGCAAACCTCCCACTTACAGTAAACCAGAACCGCCTTCAACTTCTGGAAATTAATTGGCAGCCCAAACCAAAGATTTCTCATGCCAAAAGGCATATAAATTCAGGAATTTTCAGAAAAGAATTGACTCTTCTGGCATACTTCCCTGACTTTTTGTGGTTTCTATGTACATAAAATGTTCATAATTATTATCCTGCTATAATTTATTAATTCTGATAGGATGAGTACCATAATTCTTCAATTCTAAAGGACACTTTTTTCACATTCTAACGTTTTTCAAATCAGGATGTATCTTGCCTATTGATGAATGTATTGCTAGAGCACTACCTTCTTTTTTTCTTAAACAAATCAATGGTGCATATTAAATATAATTGTCCTGAATTCAAAGAAGTGTGGTTAAAAATGTGTATATGTAATAGTTAGGATTCTTTGGTTTCAATCAACCAAATCCCACTGTGGCCAACTTAAGTTAGGAGAGAAAAGATTGAGGGAATGAACACTCATGACAATTCCAGAAAAATGGGTCTGCAACCAAGGTCATGGAAACTTTTCCCTGTCTATGGGGAGAGGGAGCTGCCATAGAAGCAAATGATACCCAACCTGCTTAAGTTATCATTATTTCTTCTTTCTTTGTTATTTTTCTAAAGATTTGGTTCCAAAAGAAAGAGCCCACCTGATCAGGTCCTATGCCTGCCCTGTGGCTGTACTGGGATGGTGAAGAAGGATCTGGTAGAGGAGTTTGGACTGGCCCCATGGATACTTTTGACTGCCAGAATGGGAAGGAAGAGACCCTGGTTGATCTGATTGACAGACCCTCCAAGACTGTGCATAATGGCAGAGAGGTTATTCCCCCAAAGGAACAGGGTATAGTTAAGAAAGAAGCGGTCAGGAAGGATGGCTGGAGTGCGTTCACAACTTAGATGTTAAGACTTTGTTTTCATCAATAGCCTCTTGTTAGACATTCTCAACAGCTGTGTGAGAGAAATGACAAGCATCATAATCTTCATTTTCAACAAGTAGAGACAAAGGCTCAGATAAACTAAATGGCCTAGTTCTTTAGCTAGTCTGTGCCAGAGCAGGACTGGGACCTAAGCCTTCTAACTCATGGTTCATAATAATTAAATTGAAGACTAATACAATTGGGGAAATTTTTGTTTTGTGTCCTTTCTAATGTCCCAAGGAGGGTGAAGGGGGACTTGATCCACAGCCTATGAAATAGTCCTCATTCCTTTGCATATATTTGATGCAACAGTAACAAAAGAACAATATCTGGGAGGTAGATCATGTTTGCCTTTTACTTGCTGTATAGTTTTCGATAGGATGTTTAACTCCTCTGGGCCTCAGTTTCTTTATGTAAACACTTTCCATTTCTACCTCACAGGTTTTTACAGGAGACAAGATGTAAGGATATGAGCATAAGACCATCACAAATCTCTAAAGGTTCCTTGGTCAAAAGCTTGAATAACTATTTGCTGGTTGAGGAGCCTAGGTATAGAGTCACAGTTCTGCAGGGTAGAATTTTCATTTTTGTTAAATGAGCACAGTTGCTTTCTAATTTGACCTATTTTTCTTTAAGAACCTTGGACAAGACAAATGAGCTCATAACACCTTCATCCATAATGATTGCACAGTGGCCTGTGGAAAATGGCAAAATTCAGTTCTCTTTCACTGTGCACACATCTTTTTATACTAACTTCTACCATAAGATAATGTGGACTTGGAGGAACTTGAGAGAATTAGTTGATAATTCATTCAAGATAAAGTAACTACCTAGGATCTTTGGAAGGGCTCTATCTTTTTTCAATGCAGCATCAACTCAGCACAGAAAAGAAAATAGGTTTTAGAACTGGGCACAGGTGGGTTGAAATCTTGATACAGGCCCTTGTTCTTTAATTGACATTGGGCAATCTGTCTTCATGTCCCCATATATAAATTGGGAATTAAAATACATATTTCACAGAGTTGTTACAAGTCTCAGAGAATACATGGAAAAATACCTGGCACTTAGTAGATACCTAAGATACCAATCTGGTAGAATTCAGCAGCAGCAACAGCATCAAACTATGTGAATGATGTCACCTAATCCTCAGAACAATGATGAGAGGTTATTATTCTTTCCAATAGAAGTAAGTCACAGAGAGTTTAAATCACTTGCTCAAGGTCAAACCATTTGTGAGTAGAGGACTTGAGCATTGAACCTTTGTCTATCTGAGCAATGTTTTCCACTTAAACTATGCTATCAATATTGTATTTTATTGCAGTCTTATTTTCTTTACTACTAGCTGTCTCCAAAGATGGTTCAAGGTAAGATTTGGAGAACACATGATGTAGCAGCCATCTCTCTGAATGGCATTCAGCACCATGGGAAAGAACAGGACATTGGATTAATGAGGACGTAGATTTTAAGTCAGATCTACCTCTCCCATGTCATTTAACCTTAAATAAGTCTTATGCTGAGTGTCAATTTCCTCATCTGTAAATAAGTTTAACCATAACTATTCCACAAGATTACACCAAAGATTAAGTACAAAAATGTATGCAAGACTTTGCACAATGTAAAATGTTCTATGAGCATCTTATGTTAATTTTGTTAATTTTACTGAAATTATCAGGAGCCAAGACACAGCTAGGTCCAAACTACCTTAGTTTGTAATTGAGAACAGAAGAAAAAAGGAAAGCATTTCTGGCTCCATGGAAGGAAAAACCTACATCAACTTCATCCGAATGTTGAGGGCAAAGAAAAATACCCAATCCAAAGTGTTGTACCTACCTGGGCAGGATGTGATTTCTGTCCTTATGGAATTAATTTCTCAGTAAATTTTCCTCCCCAGATCAGAGAACCCAGAAATAAAAATGTAAGATGTAGATGAACCTATGCAACTTAGTCCTTAAATAATTACCTTAAAATCAAATCCAGTGTTCCTTTGGCTTCGATATTACCACCAATTAACACAATATCTCCCTTCTCCATGATTATTTCATAAACCTAAAAAAGGAGATGACTCCCTATGGGGATTGTATCATGACCCCCTTAAAAGGCATGTTCAGGTCCCACCTCCTGGTCCTGTGGGTGTGGACCCATTGTAAATAAGATCTCTGCAAGATGTTACTTCAATTAAGATGTGGCCTAATTAAGATGTGGCCTAATTAAGTCAGGTTGGGCTTTAATCCAGTTTACTGGAGTCCTTTATAAAGCAAGATGAAAATCAAAATGAATGAAGACACAGAAACAGCCAGAAACCAGAAGTTCATAACACAGTATTTCCAAAGACAGAGAAGGGAGAAGATATCACCATATTCATTGTCATGTGACAGAAAAGCCAAGGGCCAAAGATTGGCAAGTCCCAGAATGCCAAAGTTTTCTGGGAGAAAGCTTCACTTTTCTAATACCTTGACTTTAGACTTCTACTAGCCTCAAAACCATGAGCCAATAAATGGTTTCAGCCAACCCATTGTATGGTATTTGTTATAGCAGCTGAGAAATTAAAATCCTACCCTAGGGTCCAATCCCTGAAACCTTATCTTCTTGTCGATGGAAATATCACTACATAAAAATCTGAATAATTAAAGAAGTTCACCAGATTTTTATTAGCCACAGTGACAGTCAATTCATTGAACAGTTCTGTGTGATCACTTGTTCCTTAAGAAATCACACTCTGGAATGATGGGCAAGTACTCACACCCACCTGACCTGGTGTAGTTATTTTTCTAAGCAGTACTAATCATAATTGTCCACATTGGCTGAAGCCTTAACTTAGTAAAAAATGCAAACCATCTTGGCTTTCCATGACAGATTTCTCTACAAGAAGGTAGAGAAATTAATGGTGATAATTAATGGAACAGTCCGTGTATTCCTCATGTAGGACATTGGACTGAGAAGTATAGGACTATAGAGTGTAAAGCTAGATTATCAATCATCTATCTATATTGAAGGAAATATTTAGTAAACTAATAGGCCTATAATTTATGGGGAAAAAATGTTCTTCTGAGAATGGAGCAAGACTATGCTCTGGATCCCAATGCATAGGATCAGGCAGGGCAGATAAATAGAACCAAAAAATGATAAGCTACCTGAGGGCTTATCTACATCTGTGTTATTTAACATTCTATCCTAAGTGCTTAGTACAGTACCTGGAATATTACAAGCACCTTATAACACATTTGCTGAATGAATGGATAGATTAATGAATGAATGAAATTTTAAAAAGCTAGCTAGCTATCCAGAATCAAAAGCCAACATTTGGAGTGATCTTCTAACAGCTCTTGAGAAGGAAACTCTTCCCCAGTTGCTTCATTTAGGGTCTGTGTTTAATCAAAGAATAAACTATGCTGGGACATTACCAGGGCCCAGAAAGTGTTGTGGGCTTTTGAAAATGTAAAAATATGTGTACTAAGTGTCCACTGAGACCTGAGCTTCTTTATCATGCCAGTCTCCAAACCCCAATTTTTTGTGGCTCTGCCTGCATTCTGAGATCTCACTCTAATATTCAGTTCTTATCACATGGGTCTATTGTACCACATTTTTTTTGCAGGGCAATAGGAATTTTTAAACAACTTCAACACTCCAAACACAAGCTAATGTAAAAGAAGTTTGACCATGACATTTTAGGAGTTTGAATAAGATATGTAAGAGCAGAGTAAAGAGCAAGCCATTTTGTTTGAAAAATACGTTATATTAGCCCAACTGAGCCCAACTCCAGCTTGAGTTAATATTGGTCAGTTATTCACTCATAAACAGAGTTCAGACTCTAACTATGATTAAGCTTAATAGTCATTATGATCTACAGTGTTTACCCATGAATGATAATAATACTCTGCTCACACATTAATATGTGAATAAATATTTACAGAGTAATTCTTCCCTGTGAATTGTTTAGATATCATTAAAAATTATTATTTGCTATTTGGTAGACTACAACAGACATATAATATTTAAATGCTGATGATATAGGTCTCAAAGGCAATCCAAGCCTTTACATATCCTGGAATGATATGGATTTTTTTCTAAGCAATCAAATAATTCTAAAATTTTAGTGTGCATATAATTCTCTTAGGGTAGGAAGCTGTCTAAAATGCAAAATCAAGGACTCTTCCAAAAGACTGATTTAGAACCTCTGAGGTATAAAGAACCCAGAAATTTCTATTTTAAATAATCATCCCAATTGATTCTCATGCACAAGTGGGATGTATTCTCATGCATAAATGGGGATTGTATTCTTTAACGTACATTCATTCTAGTCACAATTTTGGGGGATCATCAATTCCAAAGTGCTTCAAAACTATAGTCAGAAAATTACAGAGAAAATTAATAATGAGATAATTCATGTGGCTGCAAAGGGGACAGAAAAAGAGGAATTTGGGAAATTTGTTTTTCCTTCCCAGAGTGCATGAAACACTTTTCAAACACAGAGATCTTGCTTTAATTTTATTTCCAAATCCCTGGTCTTTTTTGGAGTTGGACAGGATGATTCTGACCTCCAGAAGGGCACAAATGAAAAAGAGAGGCAACCAAATAAATAATTGGTGCAATATAATACAAAAAGCATAACACAGCACCCAACAAATAGCATATTTGCAATAATTGTTGAATAAAATGGACAAATGCATTAATTAGGTAGTAATTAATAGTAATACAGAAGAAAATATTTGTACAGATATAAGAACTTTCTATTCAACAAAATGTTCCTGTAACATAAGTCTGGGATCCACTGTGTAAAACTGTGTTAAGGATGACAATAGTGATAGCGTAAGTTTTTAGCCAATAAACTTTTTTCTTTTTATTTTTTTATTAACGGAAAGAAAAAAAAAGAAATTAACACAACATTTAGAAATCATACCGTTCTACATATGCACTCAGTAATTCTTAACATCATCACATAGATGCATGATCATTGTTTCTTAGTACATTTGCATCGGTTTAGAGGAACTAGCAACACAACAGAAAAAGATATAAAATGTTAATATAAAGAAAAGAAATAAAAGTAGTAATAATAGTAAAAAACAACAACAACAAACAAACCAACAAACAAACAAAAACAAAAAAAAACCCTATAGCTCAGATGCAGCTTCATTCAGTATTTTAACATGATTACTTTACAATTAGGTATTATTGTGCTGTCCATTTTTGAGTTTTTGTATCTAGTCCTGTTGCACAGTCTGTATCCCTTCAGCTTCAATTACCCATTGTCTTACCCTGTTTCTAACTCCTGCTGAACTCTGTTACCAATGACATATTTCAAGTTTATTCTCGAAAGTCTGTTCACATCAGTGGGACCATACAGTATTTGTCCTTTAGTTTTTGGCTGGATTCACTCAGCATAATATTCTCTAGGTCCATCCATGTTATTACATGGTTCATAAGTTTATCTTGTCTTAAAGCTGCATAATATTCCATCGTATGTATATACCACAGTTTGTTTAGCCACTCTTCTGTTGATGGAGATTTTGGCTGTTTCCATCTCTTTGCAATTGTAAATAACGCTGCTATAAACATTAGTGTGCAAATGTCCATTTGTGTCTTTGCCCTTAAGTCCTTTGAGTAGATACCTAGCAATGGTATTGCTGGGTCGTATGGCAATTCTATATTCAGCTTTTTGAGGAACCACCAAACTGCCTTCCACAGTGGTTGCACCCTTTGACATTCCCACCAACACTGGATAAGTGTGCCTCTTTCTCCGCATCCTCTCCAGCACTTGTCATTTTCTGTTTTGTTGATAATGGCCATTCTGGTGGGTGTGAGATGATATCTCATTGTGGTTTTGATTTGCATTTCTCTAATGGCCAGGGACATTGAGCATCTCTTCATGTGCCTCTTGGCCATCCGTATTTCTTCTTCTGGTAGGTGTCTGTTTAAGTCTTTTTCCCATTTTGTAATTGGGTTGGCTGTCTTTTTGTTGTTGAGTTGAACAATCTCTTTATAAATTCTGGATACTAGACCTTTATCTGATATGTCGTTTCCAAATATTGTCTCCCATTGTGTAGGCTGTCTTTCTACTTTCTTGATGAAGTTCTTTGATGCACAAAAGTGTTTAATTTTGAGGAGCTCCCATTTATTTATTTCTTTCTTCAGTGCTCTTGCTTTAGGTTTAAGGTCCATAAAACCGCCTCCAGTTGTAAGATTCGTAAGATATCTCCCTACATTTTCCTCTAACTGTTTTATGGTCTTAGACCTAATGTTTAGATCTTTGATCCATTTTGAGTTAATTTTTGTATAAGGTGTGAGATACGGGTCTTCTTTCATTCTTTTACTTATGGATATCCAGTTCTCTAGGCACCATTTATTGAAGAGACAGCCAATAAACTTTTCACTGCAAGTGGCAGAAACCCTAACTCAAAGAGGAATTAGGAGAGAGAGAGGGAGAGAAAGGAAGAGGGAGACAAAGAGAGAAAGAGACAGAGAGAGAGAGAGAAAGAATGTAGAGATTTATAAAAGTGGGAAGCCTATAAGTAGATCTTATGACTTCACATACATCTTGGATCCAGGGGCACAAAATAATTTTTTTCAAGTTTCTGGCTCTCTCCATCTCTCTGCCTTTCATTTTTCTGTGTTGGTTCCATTCTCAAGCAAGCTCTCCTATCATGGTAACAAGACTGCTGCTATCAGCTCCAAATCTACATCCTGTTCTACCAGTAATTCTATCAGTAGAAAAACAAATACTTATACACCAATAGCTTCAGCAAAACTCCTCCAAATGAGCTCTGATGGGACCTAATTAACATAACTTGGGCCATACTCCCATGACTGAAACATTCACAGTAGCCAAGGAAACTAGCTCAGGCCTGAGACTCACTTTCCCCTAGACTTGGAATATGACCAGCCATACCTGTGCAGCATGGACTGAGAGTGGAGAATGTCAAGTCCCAAATGTAAATTAAGAACCTTTTAATCCACAGGTAAAATCTACAAGGTCTACTATAGATAATGACAAACAGAAGACCTATTAAATGACCCAAGAGAAATTCCCTTTAAAGAGAAGTTCATTGAGGGCAAATGTATTAATTGTGGCAATACTAAACAAGAGGGATGAGTAAATATCTTTGTTGTTAAAAAGGAAAAGAAGGGGACTTCCGGAGAAGATGGTGGCTTAGTAAGACACGTGGGTCTTAGTTCCTCCTCCAGAAAAGCAACTAAAGAAACAGAAACAATACAAAACAGCTCCCGGAGCCACGACAGAGACCAAAAAGACAGCGTACCCCATTCTGGAACGGCTGAACGGGCAGGGAGAATCCGTTGCGGTGAGATACCCGAGGGGCGTGCATTTTCCTGGGTGGGGCGGCTGGCGACTGGGGTCCCCTCCACGCACGTGGCTCCCTGGTCTGACTGGGAACGATGGATAGCGGGGCCCTCCGGCCACACTTGGTGTCTCAGGCCAGCTGGGCAATTTGGACTGGCACTCCCCCAGGCTGCGGCGGCCGGCAGCCCCCACCTCCACGCGCGGTTTCCCAGGCCGACTGCGAGATTTGGATTGGCAAGTTAAAGGAGCCACAGCATCTTTTACTGGTGGGCACCGCAGACAGACAAGTGCCACGAGCGCCACCTACTGGGCAGGAAAAGAAAAACAGAGCCCAGAGATTTCACAGAAAAACCTTTCAACCAGCCAGGTCCCACACCCAGGGAAATCTGATCAAATGCCCAGACACCAGCAGAAAATAATGGATGATGCTCGGAAAATTGAAGATATGGCCCAGTCAAAGGAACAAACCAATAGTTCAAATGAGATACAGGAGCTGAGACAACTAATGCTGAATATAAGAACAGAAATGGAAAAACTCTTCAAAAACCAAATCAATAAATTGAGGGAGGACATGAAGAAGACATGGGCTGAACAAAAAGAAGAAATAGAAAATCTGAAAAAACAAATCACAGAACTTATGGGAGTGAAGGACAAAGAAGAAAAAATGGAAAAAACAATGGATACCTACAATGGTAGATCTAAAGAGACAGAAGCTACAATTAGTGAACTGGAGGATGGAACATCTGAATTCCAAAAAGAAACAGAAACTATAGGGAAAAGAATGGAAAAACTTGAGCAGGGGATCAGGGAACTGAATGACAATATGAAGCGCACAAATATACATGTTGTGGGTGTCCCAGAAGGAGAAGAGAAGGGAAAAGGAGGAGAAAAACTAATGGAAGAAATTATCACTGAAAATTTCCCAACTCTTATGAAAGACCTAAATTTACAGATCCAAGAAGTGCAGCACACCCCAAAGAGAATAGACCCAAATAGGTGTTCTCCAAGACACTTACTAGTTAGAATGTCAGAGGTCAAAGAGAAAGAGAGGATCTTGAAAGCAGCAAGAGAAAAACAATCTGTCACATACAAGGGAAACCCAATAAGACTATGTGTAGATTTCTCAGCAGAAACCATGGAAGCTAGAAGACAAGTGGGATGATATATTTAAATTACTAAAAGAGAAAAACTGCCAACCAAGACTTCTATATCCAGCAAAATTGTCCTTCAAAAATGAAGGAGAAATTAAAACATTTATAGACAAAAAGTCACTGAGAGAGTTTGTGACCAAGAGACCAGCTCTGCAAGAAATACTAAAGGGAGCACTAGAGTCAGATACGAAAAGACAGAAGAGAGAGGTATGGAGTAAAGTGTAGAAAGAAGGAAAATCAGATATGATATATATAATACAAAAGCCAAAATAGTAGAGGAAAATATTATCCAAACAGTAATAACACTAAAAGTTAATGGACCGAATTTCCCAATCAAAAGACATAGAATGGCAGAATGGATTATGACCCAGCATTACCACTGCTAGGTATCTACTCAAAGGACTTAAGGGCAAAGACACAGACGGACATTTACACACCAGTGTTTATAACAGCATTATCTACAATTGCAAAGAGATGGAAACAGCCAAAATGTCCATCAACAGACGAGTGGCTAAACAAACTGTGGCGTATACCTACGATGGAATATTATGCAGCTTTAAGACAGACTAAACTTATGAAGCATGTAATAACATGGATGGACCTAGAGAACATTATGCTGAGTGAGTCTAGCAAAAAACTAAAGGACAAATACTGTATGGTCCCACTGATGTGAACTGACATTCGAGGTTCAGCTTGGAATATATCATTGGTAACAGAGACCAGCAAGAGTTAGAAACAGGGTAAGATAATGGGTAATTGGAGCTGAAGGGATACAGACTGTGCAGCAGGACTAGATACAAAAACTCAAAAATGGACAGCACAATAATACCTAAGTGTAATGTAACTATGTTGGAACACTGAATGAAGCTGCACCTGAAATACGGTTTTTTGTTTGTTTGTTTGTTTGTTTGTTTGTTTGTTTGTATCTTTTGTTTTTGTTTTTTCTTTTTCCTTTTTTTATATATACATAAATTTTTTATTAGTATTATTATTTTAATTCTCTTCTCTATATTAACATTCTATATCATTTTCTGCTGTTTTGCTAGTTCTTTTCCTAAATCGATGCAAATGTACTAAGAAATGATGATCATGCATCTATGTGATGATACTAAGAATTACTGAGTGCATGTGTAGAATGAAATGATTTCTAAATGTTGTGTTAATTTCTTTTCTTTTTTTTGATTAATAAAAAAAAATTAAAAAGGAAAAGAAAACCAGTACTAATTTAACACTTAAGAACAATCAGTTTAAGAAACATTCCATTTGGCAGTCCTCCAAAGAAGTAGGATAGAGGTTAATTGACTTTTAGGCTTAGAAGGACCTTAAAGACCATCTTCACTAATTATTTAAGTGGATTGTAGATGAAAATATAAAGAACATCAGACTTTGGCCCCTTTAAAGTTTTCCACTCCTACCACTCACCACTTAATTCCATCTTGCTCTCTCCCTAACCTGTACTATTTAATACAGGTTGTACTAGCCATGTATGATTATTGAGCACTTGAAATGTGGTTAGTCCAATTGAGATGTGCTCTAAATATACAATACATATCAAATTTCAAAGACAGTATGAAAATATAATATAAAATGTCTTTGAAAATTTTAATATGGATTACAGGTTGAAATAATATTTAGGATATATTGGGAAAAATAAAATACATTACTAAAATTAATTGCATCTATTTCTCTTCACCTTTTGAATGCCACATCTAGAAAATTTAAAATTAAATCTGTCATTTTTATGTACGTAAATGACTCACATTTTTGGCTCATGTTAGGTTTCTATTGCACTGTCTTTTGGTGGCTGGAACATGCTGTGCTCTTTCTAATTTCCAGGCGATGGCACATATTGCACCTCTGCTTACAATACCCCTACTCCCTTTTCATCTTTTGGGGTCCAGCATGAGTCATCATTGCAAGGAGACCTTCCCTGAACTTTAGGTCCCTGTGCTGGTTTGAATCTTTGGTGGACCCCAGAAAAGACATGTCTTTATCCTTATTCAATATTGCTGGTTGAGAGCTTTTTGATTGTTCCCATGGAGATGTAACCCACCCAATTGTGGGTGGTGACTTTTGATTAGATGGCTTGCATGGAGTTGTGACTCCACTCATTCCAGGTATATCTCAATTAGTTTAATGGAATCCTTTAAAAGAGGAAGCATTTTCAAGATAGAGAATGAACCTTGAGAACCACAAGAGACCACACAGTCAGAGACCTTTGGAGATGAAGAAGGAATATGTCCATAGGAGAGCTTCATGAAACAAGAAACCTGGAGAGAAAGCTTGCAGACATTGCCATGTTCACCATGTATCTTTCCAGTTGAGAGAGAAACCCTGAACTTCAGTGGCCTTTCCTGAGTGAAGGTAACCTCCTGTTGATGCCTTAATTTGGACATTTGTACAGACTTGCATTAATTGGGACTAAACCCCTTGTATGTGTTCTCACAGCTCCCTGACATCACATTACTCACACAGTGTTGTTAGGACTGGCTTGATTATCTGCCTTCCAAGTCCCCAGAGTATAGGCTCCATATTTATCTTGTTCACCACTATGTCCTGCACTCTATGCCTGGTACCTAGTAGATGCTCAGTAAATATTTGCTGGACTAATATTGAATAATTGAGATTAAGGTACTCTCATTACTTATCCAGAGCTCAAGTCTCCTCTTGCCTCGCAGGAACAGGAATTATATCTTAACTACAAATTTCTGGCCTTCAAATTTTCTGGAACTTTGGGTCCTTTCCTTAGTCCCCAATGTCAAGAGTGATTCATAAGCATTTTCTTTTTTATAGTGACCCAATGGAGGAGTCTTGTTCCAGAGAATTGAAAGAGGATCTTCTGCTGAAACCATAGTAGCATGTTTCTTAGTTAATAGATATCTACAATCAAAAGTCTTGCAATCCTAACATCAAGATAAACAGTTTTCACAACATTTAAAATACATGCCATGTCTACTTTCAAGCTTTTTAATTATAAAATCAATAGAGTTGATCTTGCAAAATTAATGATTTAAGCATTCATTTTCTCTCTGGGAATTCCAGAACTCTTCTTTCTGAGGCATAAATTTTTAACTTGCCTAATTTACCCAATTTGTCAGAACAATTTCCATTAGTAAATATGAATATTTAATGAAAAGGAACACTGGCATAAGTTCCTTCTCTTAAGCCTGTAATGACTTACTGGAAGAAATGAGATATATTAGTGAATCATCTCATTTACTATTTCTATCATAGAACTATCACCTGCAGAAGTCTTTGAATGTTGTCTCTTGTTTCATTTTGGAGTTGGATTTTTTATGTGTGATTTGCTTGTTTGTGATTTTTTTGTTTGTTTATTTAGCAATAAAGGGAAATTGGCGATGTACAGGATATTTCCATAGACATGAACTACTTGCAAAAAAAGATGATTTAGGTTTTCTCAAACCTTTGTTTTGCTGTTGTTACCACTCAACCCCACTGTAAATGAAATAATTAGATGTGGGTGTGTAAATTAAAGAGCTTAAGTTGAATATCATTATATATGCACTGCATTTTTTGGCTTACAAAGTATTTTCACATATATTGCTTCATTTGACCTTCAGTAGAAGGTATCATAATACCTGTTTACAAATGAATAAACTGAGAGAAGTCAAAAAGCTTGCCCAAGTGCTGGAACCAAGTGTCTAAAAGGGAAGATCGAACACAGACATAAATAACAATCATGTAAGATGGAAAGGGTTAAGTGTACCAGCAAGGAATCAATAGAACATTAATAGGAATTCAGAGGTAGGAGGCATCACTTCAAAGGAAGTAGTAAAGTATATCACTGGGGTGATGATGTTGGATTTTATCCTCAGCATCTGAGCTTTGAACATATGGAAATTATGAGCCTGGGACATTCTGAGCATAGAGACCTCATAAACAACTCATGGAGGGAAAACAATGACATGTGCACAAGGATCAAAAGAGTGGGTTCCATTTCATGAAAAGCAAGCACAGTCCGCTTCATGGGTCAAAGCCTTTATGCAATCAAGTCCCACCACTCTTAATCATAGACTATGACAATTGCCTGGATCTAGTTCTAATTCCTATCTCTTAACTCCATTCTTCCTTATTTGTACATTTATTCATTCATCAACAAATGTAATTATATCTAAGAATATGACTAGGTATGAGTTCCAAAGATTACCAGGGAAAAAGCATTTTGACTACACATTTTACAACATAGTACAAGCTTTTAAAAACACAGGGCACATTTTTAGGTTTCTGTTTCACCTCTCAAAGCACCTACCACAGAACTGTGCTTGAATGCAAGCTGAGCATACAAATACACAAAATTACCAGTTGGTTTCAAATTAATTTAAAAATTGGTTAAGGGACAACTGGCTCCTTTTTTCTACCAAAAAATCAGTTAATGTCTTTAATCTGTTACTTCTGTAAAGATTAATTGCATTTCGAATGAATGAAATCTGAATATTATCAGGCATTTTCTATTTTCAGTTACTGTGCAGGGCACAGGCTTATGAAGTTGTCTAAGATATGGCCCTTTCCCTCAATTTGCAGAAAGACATAAGTGCCAGGAATCTTCCAGGCTCTGGAGGTCCAACAGTTAACAGGCCAAGGAAAGACCCAGTTCCCACAGAACTTCCAGACTAGAATGGGAAACCTACAATAATGAAGTATCCAATTACAAAAACCTTTAAGATAATACCATTGAGTGATATGTGCTACAAGATAATAAAACAATGTAATATGACAGATAATTATTGAATATAACTCCTTTGATAGGGCCTCAGAAAAGACTTACTGAAGAATTGATATTCAAGCTAAGACTGGGTTGACAGAAAGGGACCAGTCATGGGACAATCTAGGGACAGTGGGAACAGCAAGTGAAAAAACCATAGTCTGGAATAAACTCAGCTATCTCCTATATAGCTAACTATTTCAAATGAGATGATATTTTAAAATAAGATAGAATGAGAGACTGACATACTAAGCAATCAGTGATAAAAGTTCAAAGTTATCCACAGAACTCCATCAAGTTAATCTCACTTAAAGCACTTTCAGAATGGGCATGCATGGACAGAGGGTAAGTTAACCTGCTATATCAACCATATATTATCCTTGACTGTTGTTCTAGTTTGCTAGCTGCCAGAATGAAACACACCAGAGATGGATTGGCTTTTAATAAAAGGGGATTTATTTTGTTAGTTCTTCAGAAGGAAGGCAGCTAACTTTCCACTGAGGTTCTTTCTTATGTGGAAGGCACAGGATGGTCTCTGCTGGTCTTCTTTCCAGGCCCCTGGGTTCCAACAACTTTCCCCAGGGTGACTTCTTTCTGCAGTTCCAAGGGCCTGGGCTGAGCTGCAAGTGCTGACATAAGGAATGCCAAGCTGCTTAGCTGTGCTACGTTGGGCTCTCTCATTTAAGCACCAGCCAATTAAGTCAAACGTCACTCATTGCAGCAGACATGCCTCCTAGCTGACTGCAGATGTAATTAGCAACAGATGAGGTTCACGTGCCATTCACTTATGTCTGCAGCAACAAAACTAGGTGCCTTCACCTGGCCAAGTTGACAACTGAATCTAACTACCACAACTGTTATCCATGAATTGGAAGCCACCTCATGGTGGCTTGGTGCCCTCTCTCACTATCTGCCATGCTGTCAAGTTCTTGGCATCCCTGGATGCCTGTGCTAAAATGGCATTCTTAACCATTACAGTCCATCCAGCCATCTGCCACCACGTGTTTGTCCCTGACCTGAGGCACCTCAACACATCAGAGTCAAGTACATGTCTATCCATGAATGTAAGCTTTACACTTATCCACCTGCCAAATCAAACCATTTGAACTTATCACCCAAGGAAATAAGGCAAATGCTAGCTAAAACAAATGCAAATACCTTCATTTATAAGTTCTGTATTAAATGCTGTTCTAGTTTGCTAGCTGCCAGAATGCAATATACAAGAAAGAGAACGGCTTTTAAAAAGGGGAATTTAATAAGTTGCTAGTTTGCAGTTCTAAGGCTGAGAAAATATCCCAATTAAAACAAGTCTATAGAAATGTCCAATCTAAGGCATTCAGGGAAAGATACCTTGGTTCAAGAAACCCAATGAAGTTCAGGCTTCTTTCTCAAGTGGAAGGGCACATGGTGAACACAGAGTTTCTCTCACATCTGGAAAAGCACATGGTGAACACAGTCAGAGTTCCTCTCTCATCTGGAAGGGCACATGGCAAACATGGTGTCATCTACTAGCTTCTTCTTCTGGCTTACAGCTTCATGAAGCACCCCAGGAAGCATTTTCCTTCTTCAACTCCAGTGGTCGCTGGCTGGTGGACTCTGCTTCTTGTGGCTATGTCATTCTGCTCTGCTCTCTCTGAATGTCCTCATTCTCCAAAATGTTTCCTCTTTTATAGGACTCAAGAAACTTATCAAGACCCACCCAAATGGGTGGAGACATGTCATCACCTAATCCAGCTTAACAACCACTGTTGATTAAATCACATCTCCAGGGAGATGATCTGATTACAATTTCAAACATACAGTATTTAATGGGGATTATTCTGCCTTTATGAATTGGGATTTATATTAAAACATGGCTTTTCTAGGGAACATACATTCTTTCAAACCAGCACAAATGCCTACTGGGTCCTTAGTTGATACTTTATGTTAATCATAATAACTTATCTATATAGATTTAGTTCTCTCTGCCAAAAATAGGGACCTAGGGACACATAATTTTTTTTAGGCATAGTTCCAACATGCATGTGCCTTCCTATATCACTGATCTAAACTTTAGATAGAAATAGGGCACAGCTATTGTTCACATAATCCTATGTGAATGCCCTGATTATTTTCATATAAGAAATTGGCCTGAATGCCTACTTTAAAGCATGGGGCCAAAAAAAAAAAAAAACCAATGACTCATCGAAAAGGGGTGAGCTAAGTATAAAGCAAGACGATGATGTCTTTTTAGAAAACTCAGGTTAGGTGCTTTTCTACACATTTTTGTGAATTTCTATATATCCTCTACCATAACCTATATCACACTTGATAACTATAGTTTGTGAGATTTTATCATCTCCATTAGAGTATAAAATCAGTAAGGATAAGAATTGTTCTTGGCTTTCTCATCACATTATCCCTGCTATTCTAGTCAGTATCTGCCATATTTCATAATTTGTTGAATAAATGAGGTAGTTTCTCCTAAACACTTTCTCAATCTGAAAGAAATTCAGGCAATGAAGTCCAGTGCACTTAATATATTCCTGCCAATCACAACTCTGGCCAATACATGCCACATTTTCCCTGCCAGGACTCTAGATGCATATTGGTACAGTTGGCCAGGCAAGCACTGGCCCAACCATTACTGCAAGGACATTTTGTGGCTGGTTAATGATCCTGAAGGCTGATGTATTAAATCATCAGCATGTTTATTGGATCCATGGTTGATATCTGTGGTCAGCCAAGAGGAGTACCCTCCACAATTAGTGACATTTAATCTAATCAGCTGGAGTCTTTAAAAGAGAAGTCAGAAAAGAGAATTGCTCTCTTTCCACTTCAGCCAGCCAGCCTTTTCTGGAGGGTTCATTGACAACCTTCATCAGAACCGTCAGTTTGCAGTCTGCCCTACAGAGTTTGGACTGTGCATCCCCCAGAGTCACATGAGATACTTTTATAAAATTGGTACAGTTGGCCAGACAAGCACTGGCCCAACCATTACTGCAAGGACATATCATATTTACAGATATCTCCTGTTGCTTTGTTTCCCTAGAGAACTCTGACTAATACAGGATTTTTTTGATTACTGATTCAATCTATTTACTTGTTACTTGGTCTGTTGTGATCTTCTATTTGTTCCTGAGTAAGTACAGGTAGTTTCTAGTTTTCAAGGAATTTTTCCATTTTATCTACTTTTCCTAATTAGTTGGAATACTATTGTTCAAAATATGTCCTTTTGGGATATTACCTAGAAGTTCTTTGGGTGATGAGGCACAAACACAGGTAGCCAGCCAAACAATAATGCATGGAAGCACAGCTTTGTTTGATTAAAGACCTTGGAGAAGGAGGGTAGAGAATAAAGGCAGCATAGGAGTTCTGGACTTATCTAACTTGTGCTCCTGTGAGGGTCCATGGAGGAGCCGAGTTAGAAGCACCTCAGGGGCATATATATTTATAATTTTTATGTTTTCTTTTTGAATTGACTCCTTTGTTACTATGTAGTGACTTTTTTATCATTTGTAATAGTTTTTGACTTAAAGACTATTTTATCTTATATTAGTATGGCTATTCAAGCTGTTTTATTTACAATTTCCATGGAATATTTTTTCAACTAATCTGTATGTATAAGTTAGGGTTTTCCAGAGAAACAGAATTAACAGGAAACACTCACAAATATAAAATTTGTAAAAGTGTCTCACATAACCATGGGAATGCAGAGTCCAAAATCCACAGGGCAGGCTGTGAAGCTGACAATTCCGTTGGAGGGTCTGTATGAATTTCACAGGAGAGGCTCACTGGCTGAAGCAGGAAGAGAGCCTGTCTCTTCTGAATCCTCCTTAAAAGGCTTCCAGTGATTAGATTAAACATCGCTCATTGCAGAAACATGCCCCATGGCCGATTACAAATGGAACCAGCTGTCAGTGCAGCTGATGTGATCATGATTTAATTCTAAGAAAACTCATCACGACAGACAGGCCAGAACTTACCCAACCAGACAAGCAGATACCACTGCTTGACAAAGTTGATACATGAACCTGACCATGATAGTCCACCCCTTGTCAACTTGGCAGCTATACATATCACTTAAACATTACCTAATTTCTAAATGAAAAACAATAACACCCATTTTTCTTTCACTTAACAATACTCAAATGTCCTGATTATAACTGGAAACACATTAAATCTCTCCAGAATAGAGTGCAAATACTTGGGTAATATTCATTCTTAAACTTGATGTCTTACAACTTAAATAGTATAACATGAACAAAACAGCATTGTTTCTTTAACTGATCACATGGTTGTAGTTCATATCTATCACTACCTTCTTCCACTACGCCTTCCATATTCCCTTTATTCTCAGCAAGCACTTCAGCTGGTCATAGTTCTTTGCCTGGTGGGGTAACCCAAACCTTCATTCCTTAAGTTTCAAAGCCATTGGGTTGTTGCCATTTTCCATTGATTTTAATCTCAGGGTATGGTAGTAATAAAAGACACCCTAGGGGATCTCCTATATTCCAAGAAAACTCTTCTTTACCTCCATTGTGGAGTTGCAGTCCTATTTTTCCCTGATAGTCAGGGTAAATAAACCCAGCCAATAATGCAATCCCCTTCTTGGCTTGTTGACCCAGGGGCATGAGTAGCCCAAAGTGACCAGGTGGCAGTCTTAGATTCCAGTCCAATGGAATCATTAATGTTTCTTCTGGTGGAAGCACTCCCCCTTTGGAACTAAAACCTGTAGACCAGCAGAGCTCAGGGTCGCAGGGACAGAAAGCAGAAATTTTCCTAGTGGATCACTATGGGTAATAGTGAGTGGTACCACTCCCACTTCCACCCCTTGGTTCTTGGACCCATGGATCCTGGCTATGGAAGAAACAGCACCATACAGCGGATGCTGATTCAGAGCATATACAGCTTCCTGGAGAACATTAGCTCAGTCTTTCAAAGTATTGCCACTTAATTGGCACCATAATTGAGTTTTCAAAAGGCCATTCCTTTTGAAAGGCCATCCAACTGCTTCTGGATGATGGGGAACATGGTAAGACCAGAGAAATCCATGAACATGTACCCATTCCCACACTTCATTTGTTGTGAGGTGTGTTCCTTGATCAGAAACTCTGCTGTGTGGAATACCATTATGATGGATAAGGCATTCTGTAAACCTATGATGGTTGCTTTGGCAGAAGCATTGCATGTAGGGAAAGCAAACCCATATCCAGAGTATATGTCTACTCCAGTTAGAACAATTGCTGCCCCCTCCATGAAGGGAGTGATGCAATGTAATCAACCTACCACCATGTAGCTGGCTGGTCACCTCAAGGAATGGTGCCATATTGGGGGATGAGTGTGGGTCTCTGCTGCTGGCAGATTGAGCAATCAGCAGGCACTATAACCAGGTCAACCTTGGTGAGTGGAAGTTTATGTTGCTGAACCCACGCATAACCTCCATCCCTACCACTATGACCACTTTGTTCATGAGCCCATTGGACAATGACAGAAGTTGCTGGGAAAAGAGGCTGACTGTTATTCACAGAACAGGACATCTTATCCACTTGATTATTAAAACCTTCTTCTACTTAAGTCACTCTCTAGTGCATGCTCACATCAGACACAAATATCTTCATGTTTTTAGCCCGCTCAGAAAGGTCTATCCACGTACTTCTTCCCCAGATATCTTTGTCACCAATTTTCCAATTATTGTCTTTTCAAGTCCCTGACCATCCTACCAAACCATTAGCTACAGCCCATGAGTCAGTATACAAATGCACCTCTGGTCAGTTCTCCTCCCAAGCAAAATGAACAACTAGGTGTACTGCTTGAAGTTCTGCCCACTGAAAGGATTTCCCCTCACTGCTGTCCTTTAAGGACACCCCAGAATGGGGTCCTACTGCTGCAGTTGTCCACTTTCGGGTGGTACCTGCATATCATGCTGAACCACCTGTAAACCAGGCCCATTTTCCCTTCCAAATTCAATTCACTGTAAGGAACTCCCCAAGAGATCATAGCTCTGGTCTGGGAAAGAGAAGGAAAGGTGGCAGGACTGGAGACCATGGGCATTTGGACCACTTCCTCATGTAACTTACTTGTGGCTTCATGATCTGCTCTGGCCTTATCTTGTATATACCATTTCCATTTTACAATAGAGTGCTGCTATGCATGCCCAACTTTGTGATTTGGAGGGTCAGACAACACCCAGTTCATGATAGGCAACTCAGATCTCATGATAACCTTAACCCTAAACCCAACCCTACCACCAACCTTAGCCTGAAGCCTAACCCTAACCCCAGCGTCAACCCTAAACACAACCCTCAGCTTTATACCAACACTACACCCAACCACAGCCCTAAACTTAAACTTAACACCAATACAAAGCCTAACACTAACCCTAACCTTAACCCTAAACCTAGCCCCAACCCTACAATGATCCCTAGCCTGAACCCTAACCCCAACCTCAACGCCAACCCTAATCACAACCGTCAAATTAATATCAACCCTACACCCAACTGCAGCCCTAAACTTAACCCTAAAACCAACCCTAACCCTAATCTTTACCCTAACCCTAACCATAACCCCAACCCTACAAACAACCCTAGACCGCACCCTAACCCCAACCCCAAAACCAACACTAAACCCAACCTTCAACTTTATACCATATCTATCCCAAGCCACAGCCCTAAACTTAACACTAAACCCAACCTTAACCTTAACACTAGCCCTAACCCTAAGCCTAACCCAACCCTACCACCAACATTAGCCTGAATCTTAACCCCACCCCCAACACCAACCCTAAGCACATCATTCAAATTTATACCAACCCAACACACAACTACAGACCTAAACTTAACCCTAAAACCAACCCTAACCCTTACCCTAACCCCTACCGTAACCCTAACCCCAACCTTAACCCCAAACCCAAAACCAACCCTAACCCAGCCCTCAACATTATACCATACCTACACCAAACTGCAGCCCTAAAGTTAACCCTAAACACAACCCTAACCCAAACCCTAACCCTAGGCCCAACCCTACCAACAACCTGAGGCTGAGTTGCAATCCAAACCCAATGCCAACCCTAAACACATCCCTTAACTTTATAACAAATTTACACCTTACCGCAGCCCTAAACATAACCCTAACACCAACTCAAAGCCTAACACTAACCTTAGCCCTAACTTTAACCTAGCCCCAACCCTACCACGAACCCTTGCCTGAATCCTAAACCCAACCCCAAAGCCAACCTTAAACACAACCCTCAAATTTATACCAACCTTACACCCAAATGCAGCCTGAAACCTAACCCTAACCCAACCCTAACTCTAACCTTAACCCTAACCCCAATACCAAGCTAGCATTATCATAATTTGTTTCAAAAACTGAGTAATGTATCTGGTCCACATGCAACTAGACGTATTTTAGGTTAAAATGGCATTGTCCAACATATCTCACCTCATTCTTGTGGAAAAAGTCTGTGAAAGGGTTTGGAGAACTGAGTGACATTCTGGCTCCATTCGTTTGGATACATGTCTTGTGTGAAAATTAGCATTTCCACAGAAATCTCAACAATTGCTGTGCAAACCCCTCACCTAATACTGTTTTTGAAGGTTAAAGGACTATTAGATCCATTCACTTCAGTGCACTTTTTGGACTGTAAGTATTTTCTTCAGAGAACATTATCCTTAACCTAACCTAAACCTAACACAAGTAGTCCCTGTAAATGTACAACCTCAAAAACAACAACCAACACAAACCTATGTGAAACTTCTCACCAATCTTAAGCCCACCCTAAACAGAATCCAAATCTTAACCCTAGCCTAAGCTGAACTCTAACCCACAAGCAAACGCTAATGTTTGCCCAACCTTAACACTGAACCTAACCCTATGCCTAACACTAACATGAACGTAATCTGTTACAGAAACTGAGTAATAATAATATTTGCACACATTTCTGAGCATTTTCATGGAAAACACCATTGCAAAGTAACATCTCAACTTTATACCAACCCTACACCCAACCATAGCCCTAAACTTCACCTAAAAAAGAACACTAACCCTAACCCTAAACCTAAACCTAACCCTATACCCAACCCTACCACCAACCATAACATGAACCCTAACCCCAGCACCAACACCAACCCTAAACACAACCCTCAACTTTATACCAACACTACACTGGAATGCAGCCCTAAACCTCGCCCTACCACCAATCCAAACTATTACCCTAACAATAACCCTAACACAAACCGTAACCCCAACTTTACAAATAATCCAAACTTGAACCATAACCGCAACCCCAACACCAACGCTAAACACAGCCCTCAATTTTATACCAAACCTATACCGACCCACAGCCTTCAACTTCACACTAACACCAAAACTAACCCTAACCCTCATCATAACCCTAAACCTACCCCCAAATCTACTACTAACCCTAACCCAAAACCTACCCCAACACCAATACAACCCTAAACAAAACCCTCAACTTTATACAACCCTACACCCAACTGCAGCACTAAACTTCACCCTAACACCATCCTTAACCCTAACCCTAACCCTTACCCTAAGCCTAACCATAACCCTAGCACCAAACTACCTCCAATCCAAATCTGAACCCTAACCCCAACTTCAAGGTCAACCCTAAACACAACTCTCAATTTTGTAGTGACTTTACACCCAACTACAGCCCTAAACTTCATGCTAACACCAACCGTAACCCTAACCCTAATCCCAACCATACCACCAACTCTAACCCAAAACCTAACCCCAACCCCAACACCAACCCTAAACAGAACCCTCAACTTTATACCAACACTACATCCAACTGCAGCCCTAAATGTCACCCTAGCACCATCCCTAACCCTAACCCTAACCCTAACCCTAACCCTAGCCCCAACCCTACCAACAACACTTACCCGATCCTAACCCAATCACAACACCAACCCTAAACACAACCCATTACTTTATTCCAAACCTACACCCAACCCAGCCCTAAACTTGACCCTACAAATCCTAACACTTACACTAACCCTAACCATAACCGTCAATCTAACCCTCACACCAACCCTAACCTGAACCCTATCTCAACACCAACACCAACCATAAACACAGCCATCAAGTTTATACCACTCCTACATGCAACGACAGCCCTAAACTTCACCATAACACCAACCCTTAACCTAGCCACAACCCTACCACCAATCACAAACTTAACCCTAACCTCGAGGCCAAAACCAACTCTAAACAAAACCCTCAAATTTATACCAACCCCACACCCAACTGCAGCCCTAAACTTCACAGTAGCACCAACGCCCACCCTAACCCTTATCATAACCCTAACCCTACCCTGATCCCTACTACCAAGCCTAATCTGAAATCTCACCCCAACCCCAACACCAACCCTAAACAAAAATCTCAACTTTATAACAACACTACACCCAACTGCAGCCCTAAACCTCACCCTAACACCATCCCTAACCCTAACAGTGACACCCTAGTCTAACTCTAACCCTAGCCCCAACCTTACCACCAACCCAAATTCAAACCCTAACCCAAACTTCAAGAACAACCCTAAAACCAACCCTCAACTTTATAGCAAACTTACACCCAAACACAGGCCTAAACTTCACCTTAACACCAACTCTAACTCTAACCCTAACTCTCATCCCAACCCTAACACCAACCCTATCCTGAACCCTAACCCCAACACCAACACCAACCCAAAACACAACCCTCTACTTTATACCAACCCTACACCCAACCACAGGCCTATACTTCACCCAAATAACAACCCTAACCTTAACACTTACCCTAACCCTAGCCCTAGCCCCAACCCTACAACCAACCCTAACATGCACCTAACCCCAGCACCAACACCAACCCTAAACACAACCCTCAACTTTATACCAACACTACACCAAACCACAGCCTTAAACTTCACTTGAACACCAAAACAAATGATAACCTTACCCTAAACCTAACCCAAAGCCTAGACCCAACTTTACATGCAACCCTATCCAAACCCTAAACCAGCCCCAACACCAACCCTAAACAGAACCCTCAACTTTATACCAAACCTACAACCATCTGCAGCCCTAAACTGCACCCCATCACCAACCCTAGCACTAAACTGAACCCTATCACTAACGCTAGCCCTAACCCTACCACCAACCCTAAACCAAACCCTAACCCCAACCCCAACCGTAAACACAAACCTCAACTTTATGCAAACCTTACACAAATCCGTAGCCCTAAACTTCACCCTAACACCAAACCTAAGCTTAACTGTAAACCTTAACCCAAAACCTGACTCCAACACCAACAACAACCCTAAGCACAACCCTAAACTTTATACCTAACCTACACCAAACTGCAGCCCTAAACTTCACCCTAACACCAACCGCAACCCTAACCCTAATCCTCGTCCCAACCATAACACCAACTCTATCCTGAACCCTAAGCCTAGCACCATCACCAACCCTAATCCCAACCCTCAAATTTATACCAAACCTACACAAAACTGCAGCCCTAAACTTCTACCTAACACCATCCCTAACCATAACCCTAACTTTTACCCTAACCCTAAACCTAACCCTAGTCCCAACCCTACCACCAACCCAAATCCAAACACTAATGCGAACTTCAAGACCAACCCTAAACACAACCCTCAACTTTATAGCAACCTTACTCCCAACCGCAACCCTAAACTTCACCCTAACACCAACTCTGACAGTAACCCTAACCCTTACCCTAATCCTAACCATAGCCCCATCCTACCACCAAACTAACCTGATTTCTACCCAAAACTCAACACCGACCCTAAACACAATACTCAACTTTATACCAATGCTACACTGAACCACAGCGCTAAATTTCACCCTAACACCAACCCTAACGGTAACCCTAGCCCTAACCCTAGCCCCAACCCTACCACCGAACCTAACCTGATTCTTACCACAATACCAACCCTAATACAACCCTCAAGTTTATACCAACGTTACACAGAGCAGCAGCCCTAAACTTCACCCTAACACCAGCCCTGACAGTAACCCTAACAGTAACCCTATTCCTAGCCCCAACCCTACAATCAAACCAAACCCAATTCCTACCCCAGGGCCAACACCAACCCTAAACCCTACAACAAATCCAGCCCTAAACTTCACCCTAGTACCAACCCTAACACCTACCCTTACCCTAAACCTAACCCTAGACCTAACCGTACCACCAATCCTAACCTGAACCCTAACCCCAACCCCAACACCTACCCTAAACACAACCCTCAACTTTATACCAACTATACATCCAACTGCAGCCTTAAATTTCACCCTAACCCTAACCTTAACCCTAACTCTACCTCTAACCCTACCCTAAAACCCAACACTAACACCAACCCTTACCAGAACCCTAAACCCAACTCCCACAACAACCCTAAACACATCCCTCAACTTTATATGCAACCTGCACCCACCCACACATTTGAAGTTCACCCAAACACCAAAGTTAACCCTAACCCAATACCTAACCTTAATGCTAACACTAGCCCCATACCTACCACCAACCCTATCCCGAACCCGAACCTGAAACCTAATCCAAACCCCAGCACCAACCCTAAACACAATCTTCAAATTTACACTCATCCTACACCAAACTGCAGCCCTCAACTTCACCCTAACACCAACCCTAACCCTAACCCTAACCTTCACTCTGCCCCAAACTTACCACCAACCCAAATCCGAGGCCTAAACCCAAGCCCAACACCAACCCTAAACACAACCCTCAACTCTATACCAACCTTACAACCAACCAAAGCCCTAAACTTCACCTTAACACCAACTCTAACCATAACACTAACCCTAAACCTTACCCTAACCCTAGACCCAACACTACCATCAACAGTAAAATGAACACTAACAGCAACACCAACACCAACCCTAAATAAATTCCTCAAATTTACAACAACCCAATCCCAAACCGCAGCCCCAAACTTCATGCTAACATCAACCCAAACCCTAACACTAAGCCTAACCCTAGCTCACCCTACTACCAACCCGAATCAGAACTCTAACCCCAACCCCAACACCAACCATAAGCACAACCCTCAAGTTTATACCAACCCTACACCCAATCACAGTCCTAAACATCACTGTAACACCAAACCTAACCCTAACCCTAACCCTAACCCTAAATCCAACACTACCACCAACACTTCCTGAAACCTAAACCCACACCAAACCAAGCCTAAACCCACCCTTCATTTTTATACCAAACCTGCACCAATCTGCTCACTTAAACTTCATCTGAACACCAACCATAAGCCTAAACGGATACCTAACCTTAACTCTAACCTTAGCCCCATCCCTACCACAAACCCTATCCTGAACACTAACCTGAAACCTAACCCAAACCCCAACACCAACCCTAAACACATCCCTCAAATTGATACTCATCCTACACCCAACTGCAGCCCTCAACTTCACCCTAACACCAACCCTAAGCCTAACTCTAACACTAATCCTGCCAAAACCCTTCCACCAACCCGAAATCGAAGCCAAACACCAAACACAACACCAACTCTAAACACAACCCTCAACTTTAAACCAATCTAACAACAAACCACCACCATACACTTCACCCTAACTTGAAGACTAACCCCAACCCAAACACCAACCTTAAACACAACCCTCAGCTTTATACCAACCCTACACCCAACTGAAGCCCTAAACTTCACCCTAACACCAACCCTAACCCTAACCCTAATCCAAACCCTAACCCTAAACCCAACACTACCACCAAACCTAAAATGAACCCTAACACCAACACCAACACCAACCCTAAATAAAACCCTCAAATTTACAACAACCCAACACACAACCACAGCCCAAAACTACACCTTAACACTAACCCTAACCCTAACACTAACCCTAACCTTAGACTTAATCCTACCTCAAAACTGAACTGGAATCCTAACCCCAAACCCAACACCAACCTTAAACCCAACCCTCAACTTTATACCAACCTTAAACCCAACCACAGCCCTAAACTTCACCTTAACAACAATCATAACCCTAACACTAACCCTAACACAAACCCTGGCCCAAGACATTGAACTACCAGCAACTCGTACCCAACTCTAAACTCAACTCCACACCAACCCTAACCCTAAACTTTATCCCAAACCTGCACCCATCTGCACACCTAAACTTCACCCGAACACCAACCTTAACCCTAACCCGATACCTAAACTTAACCTTAAACCTAGCCCTAACCCTACAACCAACCCTATCCTGAACCCTAACCCAAAACCGAACACAAACCCCAACAACAATCCTAAACACCACCCTCAATTTACACTCATCCTACATTCAACCACAGCCCTCAATTTCACCATAACATCAGCGTAATCCCACCCCAACCCTACCACAAAACCCAAACCCAGACCCTAACCCCAAGCCCAACATCAACCCTAAACACAACCCACAACTTTATACCAACTTACAACCAGCCACCCCCTAAACTTCACCCTAACCCCAACCCTAAATCTAACCCTAACACTAAACCTTACCCTAACCCTAAACCCAACACTACAACCAAACCTAAAACGAACCATAACACCAACACCAACACAAACCCTTAATAAAACCCTCAAATTTACACCAACCCAACACCAAACCGTAGCCCTAAACTTCACCCTAACACCAACCCTAACCATAACACTAACCTTAACCCTAACCCAACCCTAACACTAACCTGAACCCAACCCTATCCCAAACCCCAACACCAACCTTAAATAAAAACTTCAACTTTATACTAACTCTACACCCAAATGCAGCCCTAAATTTCACCCTAACACCAACTCAAACTCTAACCCTACCCATAACCCTAACCCTAACCCTAACTATAAATCCAATGCTACCACCAACCCTTACCCGAAACCTAAACCCCACTCCATAGCCAACACTGAACACATCCCCCAAATTTACTCCAACCCTGCACCCATCCACACATTTAAACTTCAAGTGAACACAAACCCTAACCCTAACCCGATGCATAACCTTAACTCTAACCCTGGCCCCAGCCCTACCACAAACCCAAACCCTTACCCCAACCCAAAGGGGTTAAAAACAACCCTCAGATTTATACCACCCCAACACCCAACCGAAGCCCTAAACTTCACTCTAACACCAACCCTAACCCTAACAGTAAACCCAACACTACCACCAACCCTAAAATGAACCCTACACCAACACCAACACCAACCCTAAATAAATCCCTCAAATTTACACCAACCCAACACCCAACTGCAGCCTGATTCTTCACCCTAACACCAAAACTAACCCTAGTACTAACACTAACCCTAGCCCCTACCTTACCACCAACTGGATCCCGAAACCTAACCCCAAACCCAAGATCAACCTTAAACACAACCTGAACTTTATACCATCCATAAACACAACCACAGTCCTGAATTTCACCCTAAAACCAACCCCAACCATAACACTAACTCTAACCCTAAACCCAACACCGACACCAACCCTTAACACATCCCTCAACTTTATATCATCCCTGCATTGTTCCGCACACCTAAACTTCACCCGAACACCAACCCTAACCCTAACCTGATACCTAACCTTAATCCTAAACCTAGCCCCAACACTACCACCAACTCTATCCCGAACCCTAACCTGAAAACTAATCCAAACCCCAAGACCAAGCGAAACACAACCCTCAAATTTACACACATCCTACACCCAACCACAGCCCTCAACTTCACTCTAACACCAACCCTAACCCTAACACTAACCCTAACCCTAGACCCAACCCTACCACCAACCCGAACTCGAATCCTAACCACAACCCCAACACCAACCTTAAACACAACCCTCAACTTTATACCAACACTAAACCCAACCATAGCCCTAAACTGCTCCCTAACACCAACCCTAACACTAATCCTAACCCTAACCCTAAATACAACACTACTACCAACCTTTATCCTAACAGTAAACACAACTCCAACACCAACTCTAAACACATCCCTCAACTTTATACTAACCCTGCACCCATTCGCACACCTAAACTTCACCCGAACACCAATCCTAACCCTAACCTGATACCTAACCTTAACTCTAAACCTAGCCACAACCCTACAACCAACCCTATCCTGAAACCTAACCTGAAACCGAACCCAAACCCTAACACCAACCAAAACACAAACATCAAATTTACACACATCCTACACCCAAACACAGCCCTCATTTCAACCTAACATCAATCCTAAACCTAACCCTAACCCTAACCCTGCCCCAAACCTACCACCAACCCGAACCTGAAGCCTAACCCAAAGACCACACCAACCCTAAATACAACACTCAAATATATAGAAACCTTACAACAAACCACCACCCTAAACTTCATGTTAACACCAACCCTAATGATAACCCAACCACAGCATGAAACTTCACCCTAAAATTAACTCTAACCCTAACCCTAACCCTAATCCTAACTTTATACCAACCTAACAACCAGCCACTGCCAACCCTAAACACAACCCTCAACTTTATACCAACCTTACAACCAACCACCACCCCGGACTTCACCCAAACACCAACCCTAACTCTAATCCTAACATTAAACTTTACCCTAACCCTAGACCCAACACTACCACCAACTCTAAAACGAACCCAAACACCAACACCAACATCAACTCTAAATAAAACCTTCAAATTTATACCAACCTAACACCCAAATGAACTCAAAACTTCACCTAAACACTAACCCTAACACTAACACTCACACTAGCCCTAGCCCCAACCCTACCACCAACCCAAACCCGAGCCCTAACCCCAAACCAAAGACCAACCTTAAACAAAACCCTCAACTTTATTCAAACCCTACACCCAACTGCAGCCCTAATCTTCACCCTAACACAACCCTAAACTTAACCCTAACCCTAAACTTAACCCTAACTCTAGCCACAACCCTACCAACAACTCTATCTTGAACCCTAACCTGAAACCTAACCCAAACCCCAACACCAATTCTAAACACAAACCTCAATTTACACTCATCCAACACTCAACCGTAGCCCTCAACATCACCCTAACATCAACCCTAACCATAACCCTAACCCTAACCATGCCACAACCCTACCACCAACTCGAACCTGAAGCCTAATCCCAAGCCCAACACCAACCCTAAACACAACCCTCAAGTTTATACCAATCTTACAACCAACTGCTGCCCAAAACTTCACCCTAATACTAACCAATACCGTAACCCTAACCCTAACCCTAAACCTTACCCTAAACCTAGCACCAACCATACCACAACCCGAACACTTACCCCATCCCCAACACCAACCTTAAACACAATCCTCAACTTTATAGCAACCCTACACCCAACTGCAACCCTAAACTTTACCCTAACACCAACCCTAACCCTGACACTCATTCTAATCCTAGCCCCAACCCTAACGACAATCCGAAACCAAACCCTAAAACCAACCCTAATACCAACCTTAAACAAAATCCTCAACTTTATACCTATTCTGCACCCAACCACAGCACTAAATGTCACCCTAACACCAGCCCTACCCATAGGCCTAACCCTAACCCAAACCCTAAACCCAACTCTACCACCAGCCCTTATGCAAACCCTAAACCCAACTCCAACAGCTAACCCTAAAAACATCCCTCAACTTTATACCAACCCTGCACCCATCTGTGCACCTAACATCACACGAACAGCAAACCTAACCCTAACCTGATACCTAAACTTAACCCTAACCATAGCTCCAACCCTACCACCAACCCTAATCGAACCCTAAACCGAAACCTGACACAAACCCCAACATCAACCCAGAACACAACCCTCAAATTTACACTCATCCTACACCCACCCACAGCTCTCAACTTGACCCTTACACCAACCCTAATCCTAAACCCAACTCAACTCTACCACCACCTCGAACATGAAGCCTAAACCCAGCCCAACACAAACCTTAAACACATCCCACAACTTTATACCATCCTTACAACCAACCACCGCCCTAAACTTCACACTAACACCAACCATAACCCTAATCGTAACCCTAACCCTGAGCCTTACCCTAACCCTAGACCCAACACTTCCACCAACCATAATACGAAACCAAACACCAACACCAACCCTAAATAAAACCCTTAAATTTACACCAACCTAACACCCAACCACAGCCCGAAACATCACCCTAACACCAATCTAACCCTGGCCCCAACCCTACCACCAACCTGAATCTGAATCTTAACCCCAACCTCAACACCAAACTTCAACACAATCCTCAACTTTATACCAACCCTACACCCAATCACATTCCAAAACTTCACACTAACACCAACTCTACCCCTAACCCTAACTTTAACCTTAACTCTAACCCTAATCCTAATCCCAACACTACCAACAACCCTAAAACGAACCCTAACACAAACACTAACACAAACCCTAAATAAAACCCTCAAATTTACAGCAACCATACATCCAACCACATGCTTAAATTTAACCCTAACACCAACCCTAACAGTAACCCTACCCCATACCCTAACTCGAACTCTAGCAGCAACCCTATCACCAACCTTAGCCCAAACCCTAACTGCAATCTTCACACCAACCCTAAATAAAACCCCCAAATTTATACAAAACCTACAAAAAACTGCAGCCCTAAACTTCACCCTAATCACAACCCTAACCTAAACACTAACCATAGCCATAACCCTTACCTTAACTCTAGCCCTAACCCTACCACCAACCCTAGCCCAACCCAAATCACAATCCCCACACCAACCCTAAACTCAACCTTCAAATTTATACGAACATACACAAAACCACAGCCTTAAGTTTCACCCTAATCCCATCCCTAACCCAAAACCTAAGCTTAACACTAAACCTAACCCTAACCGTAACCTGAACCCTAGCCCTAACCCTACAACCAACACTCAAACGAAAACTAACCCCAAGTCCAATGCCAACCCTAAACAGAACCCTCGACTATTTACAAACCCTACACAAAACAGCATCCCTAAACGTCACCCTAACACCAATACTAAGCCTAACCATTACCCTAACCCAATCCGAACCAAGCCTCAACCTTACCACCAACCCTAGCCCAAACCCTAACAGCAATCCCCACACCAAGCCCAAACCCAACACTCCAATTAATACCAAAATGAAACCAAACTGCAGCCCTAAACTTCATGCTATTCCGAACCCTAACCCAAACCCTAATTCTAAACCGTATCCCAAACCCTAGGAAACCGTAACACCAACCCTCAACCGAAAACTGACACCAAGTCCAATGACAACCCTAAACAACACAACTCTCGACTTTTTACCAACCCTACACCAAAACGCAGCCCTAAACTTCACCCTAACAACAATACTAAGCCTAACCCCAACATGAATCCGAACCCGAACCATACAACCAAACCTACCACCAACCGTAGCCCAACCCTAACCACAACTCCCACACCAACCAGAAACCCAAACCTCAAGTTTATATCAAACTGAACCAAAACACAGCCCTAAACCCAACGCTAACCCAAATCCTAACCCTAATCCTTAACCCTAACCCTAGCCTGAACCCTACCACCAATTCTCACCCAAAAAATAACCCCAAGTCCAATGCCAACCCTAAACATGACTCTCGAATTTCTACCAACCCTACACCAAACTGCAGCCCTAAACTTCACCCTAACATCAACACTAAGCCTAAATTTAACCCTAACCCTAGCCTGAACCCTACCACCAATTCTCACCCAAAAAATAACCCCAAGTCCAATGCCAACCCTAAACATGACTCTCGAATTTTTACCAACCCTACACCAAACTGCAGCCCTAAACTTCACCCTAACATCAACACTAAGCCTAAATTTAACCCTAACCCGAACATGAACCCTAGCCGCAACTTTACCACCAAACCTAGCCCACACCAGAAACGCAACCTCCACACCAACCCAAAACACAACCCTCAAATTCATATGAAACTGACACCAAACTGCACCCCTAAAATTCACTTTAATCCCAACCCTAACACAAACCCTAAACCTAACCACTTAACCCTAAACCTAGCCCTGACCCTACCACCAACCCTCACCTGAAAACTAAGCTCAAGTCCAAAACCAACCCTGAACACAATCCTTGACTTTTTACCAACCCTACACCAAACCGTAACCCTAAACTTCATCCTAACACCAACATAAGCCTAACCCTAACCCTAAACTGAACCTGAACCATAGCCCCAACCCTACTACCAACCACAGCCCAAACCCTAACTGCAACCCCCACACAAACCTGAAAGACAACCCTCAAATTTATACCACACCAACAACAATCTGCAGCCCTAAACTTCACTCTAATCCCAAACCAAACAAAAACCCTAACCCTAAAACTAACCCTAAACCAAGTCCTTGCCCTAGAACCAACCGTCATGTGAAAACTACCCCTAGTCCAATGTCAACTCTAAACACAACCCTCGACTATTTAACAACCCTACACCAACCCATAATCCTAAACTTTACCAAGATAGCAACAATAAGCCTAACCCTAACTCTAATCTGAACCATAGCCTAAAACCTTCCACCAACCCTAGACCAAACACTAACCACAACCCCCACAACAACCTTAAACCCAACCCTCAAGTGTATAACAAACTGACACGAAACAATAGCCCTAAACTTCACCCTAATCCCAACCCTAACCCAAATCTTAACCCTAACCCCTAACCCTAAACTTAAAACTAACCCAACCACCAAACCTCACCCAAAAAATAACCCCATGTCCAATACCAACCCTAAACTCAACACTCGAATTTTTAATAAACATACACCAAACCACAGCCCTAAACTTCACCCTAACACCAACAACTAAGTCTAAATCTAACTATAACCCGAACCCAAACCCTAGTCCCAAATTTAGGACCAACCTTAGCCCAAAATCTAAATGCAATCCCCACACCAACCCTAATCCCAACCCTCAAATTTTTACCAAACTGACACAAAACTGCAACCTTGAATTTCACGCTAATCTGAACCCTAATGCAAACTTTAACCCTAAACCCTAAACCAAACTCTAATCCTAATCCCTAACCCTAATCCTAGCCCTAACCCTACCACCAACCCTCCCCCGAAAACTAACCCCAAGTAAAATGCCAAACTTAAACACAACCCTCGACTTTTTACCAACCCTACATCAAACTGCAGTCCTAAACTTCACCCTAACACCAACACTAAGCCTAACCCTAACCCTAACCTGAACACAAACCCTAGCCACAATCCTACCCCCAAACATAGCCCAAACCCTAACCACGACCCCTATACCAACTCGAAACCAAAACCTCAAATTTATTTCAAACTGACACCAAACTGCAGCCCTAAACTTCACACTAACACCAACACTAAGCCTGACCCTAACCGTATTCCAAACCTGAAACCGAGCCCCAACACCACCAACAACCCTTTCACAAACCAGAACCGCAACCACCACACCAACCCAAAACCGAGCCCTCTATTTATACAAAACCAACACCAAACTGCAGCCCTAAACTTAACCCTAATACCAACCCTAAACCGAACATTAACCCTCACCCCTACCCTCACCCTAGCCCTATCCCTACCACCAACCCTCACCCGAAAACTAACCCCAAGTCCAATGTGAGCCCTAAACACAACCATCGAATTATTACCAACGTTACACCAAACAGCAACCCTAAACTTAACCCTACCAAGAACACTAAGCCTAACACTAACACTTAACCCTAACCCTAACCCTAGCCCTAACCCTACCACAAAACCTCACCCGCCCAAGGACAACCCTAAACACAACCCATGACTTTTAACAACACACACCAAACTGCAGCCCTAAACTTCAGTTAACCCCAACACTAAGCCTAAGCCTAACCCGAACCCGAACCTGAAACCTGGCCTCAACACTACCACCAACCCTAGCACAAACCAGAACTGCAACACCCACACCAGTCCGAAAAGGAACCCTCAAATTTATACAAAACCGACACCAAACCACAGCCCTAAACTCCACCATAATTCAAAAGCTAACCCAAACACTAACCCTAACCCCTAACCCTAACCTTAGACCTAACCCAACGAACAAACCTCAGCTGAAAACTAATCCCAAATCCAATGCAAACCCTAAATACAACCCACGACTTTTTCCTAACATTACACCAAACAGTAGCCCTAAACTACACCTAACATGAATACTAAACCTAACCCTAACCCGAATCCTAACCCTAGCCACAACACTACCTCAGCCCTAGCACAAACCAGAACCACAACACCCACACCAACCCGAAAGCAAATCCTCAAATTTATACAAAACCAACACCAAATGGCATCCCTAAACTTCACCCTAATCCAAACACTAACCTTAACTACTACAACTAACCCTAACACAAGCCCTACTACAAAGCCTCACCCGAAAACTAACCCCACATCCAATGAGAACCCAAAATATAACCTTCAACTTTTTACCAACCTTACACCAAACAGCAGCCCTAAACTTCACCCTACACGAACAATAACCTTAACCCTAATCCAAACCTGCATCCTAGCCCCAATCCTACCAACAGCTCTAACAGCCACCCCACACAAACCCTAAACCCAACACTCAATTTATACCAAACCAACACCAAACCGCAGCCCTAAACTTCTCCCTAGCCCCAACCCTAACCCAAAACGTAACCATAATCCTAGCCTTAACCTTACCACTAACAATAACCTGAAAACTAACCCCAAGCCCAATGCCAACCCTAAACACAACCCTCGACTTTTTACCAACCATAAACCAAACTGCAGTCCTAAACTTCACCCTAACACCAACACTAATCCTAACCCTAATCCAAACCAAACCCTAGATCCAACCCTAACACCAACCCTAGCCCAAACCCTAACTGCATCCCCCATGTCAACCCGAAACCCAACCCTCAATTTTATGCTAAACCCTCCCAAAACCATAGCCCTAAACTTCACCCTAATCCCAACCCTAACCCAAACACTAAATCTAAACCCTAACCCTAACCCTAGCACTAACTCTAACACCAACCCTCACCCTAAAACTAACCCCACCACCAAAGCCAACCTTAAACACGACCCTCGATTTTTTACCAACCCTACACCAAACCGCAGCCCTAAACTTGTCCATTCCCAACCCTAACACAAACCACAACCTTAACCCCTAACCCTAACCCTAACCCTACCAGTAACCCTAACCTGAAAACTAACCCCGTGTCCAATGCGAACCCTAAACATAACCCTCGTCTGTTTACCAACCTTACACCAAACAGCAGCCCTAAACATAACCCTAACACGATCACTAAACCTAATCCAAACCCTAACATGAACACGAACCCTAGCCCCAATGGTACCACCAAACCTAGCCCAAACCCTAACCACCACCCCACACAAACCCTTAAGCCAACCCTCAAATTTAGACCAACTGACAAGAAACTGCAGACCTAAACTTCTCCCTAATCCCAACCCTAACCCAAACGTAATTCTAATCCCTAACCCTAACCCTAAGCCCTAATCCTACAACTAACCCTAACCCGAAAACCGACCTCAAGTCCAATGCCAACTCTAAACACAACCCTCGATGTTTTAACAACTGTAAAACAAACCACAGCCCTAAACTTCACCCTAATACCAACACTAATCCAAACCCTAACCCAAAATGGACCCTAGACCCAAGCGTACCACCAAACCTAGCACAAACCAGAAATGCAACACTCACACCAACACCAAAACCAACCCTCAAATTTATACAAAACCAACACTAAACCGCAGCAATAAACCTCACTCTTGTCCCAACCCGAACCCAAACCCTAATCCTAACACCTAACCCTAACCCTAGCCCTAACATTACCACCAACCCTCACCTGAAAACTAACTCCAATTCTAATGCCAACCCTAAACACAACCCTCGACTTTTACCAACCCTACACCAAATCGCAGCCTGAAACTTCACCCTAACAACAACACTCAGCCATTCCCTAACCCTAACCCGAACCTGAACACTAGCCCCAACACTACCACCACACTTAACCCAAAAACTAACCTCAAGTCCAATGGCAAACCTAAACACAACCCTCAACTTTTCACCACCCTTACATCAAACAGCAGCCCTAAACTTCACCCTAACACGAACACTGAGCCTCACCCTAACCTTAACCCTAACCTGAACCCTGGCCCTAACACTACCACCAAACTTAGCCATAACCCTAATCGCCACCCCACACAAACCCTAAACCCAACCCTCAAATTTTTACCAAACCAACACCAAATTGCAGCACTGAACTTCTCCCTTATCGCAACCTTAACCCAAACAATAACCCTAACCCCTAACCCTAACCCTAGCCCTAACCCTACCACCAACCCTAAACTGAAAACTTACCCCAAGTCCAATACCAACCCTAAACACAACCCTCGACGTTTTACCAACTGTAAACCAAACCACAGCCCTAAACTTCACCCTAACACCAACACTAACCCTAACACTAATCCGAACCCACACCTAAGCCCCAACCCTACGCGAAATCAAACCATCAAATTTATAACAAACCAACAACAACAAACCACAGCCCTAAACTTCACCCTAATCTCAACCCTAACCCAAACCCTAATCCTAATCCCTACCCTAACCCTAGCCCTAACCCTACCACCAACACTCCCCCGAAAACTAATCCCAAGTAAAATGCCAAACCTAAACACAACCCTCGACTTTTTACCAATCCTACATCAAACTGGAGTCCTAAACTTCACCCTAACACCAACACTAAGCCTAACCCTAACCCTAACCTGAACACAAACCCTAGCCACAATCCTACCCCCAAACATAGCCCAAACCCTAACCACGACCCCTATACCAACTCGAAACCAAAACCTCAAATTTATTTCAAACTGACACCAAACTGCAGCCCTAAACTTCACACTAACACCAACACTAAGCCTGACCCTAACCGTATTCCAAACCTGAAACTGAGCCCCAACACCACCAACAACCCTAGCACAAACCAGAACCACAACCACCACACCAACCCAAAACCGAGCCCTCTATTTATACAAAACTGACACCAAACTGCAGCCCTAAACTTAACCCTAATACCAACCCTAAACTGAACATTAACCCTCATCCCAAACCTCACCCGAAAAATTCACCAAGTCCAATGCGAGCCCTAAACACAACCCTCGAATTATTACCAACGTTACACCAAACAGCAACCCTAAACTTAACCCTACCAAGAACACTAAGCCTAACACTAACACTTAACCCTAACCCTAACCCCTAACCCTAACCCTAGCCCTAACCGTACCACAAAACCTCACCCGCCCAAGGACAACCCTAAACACAACCCATGACTTTTAACAACACACACCAAACTGCAGCCCTAAACTTCAGCTAACCCCAACACTAAGCCTAAGCCTAACCCGAACCCGAACCTGAAACCTGGCCTCAACACTACCACCAACCCTAGCACAAACCAGAACTGCAACACCCACACCAGCCTGAAAAGGAACCCTCAAATTTATACAATACCGACACCAAACCACAGCCCTAAACTTCACCATAATTCAAAAGCTAACCCAAACATTAACCCTAACCCCTAACCCTAACCTTAGACCTAACCCAACGAACAAACCTCAGCTGAAAACTAATCCCAAATCCAATGCAAACCCTAAATACAAACCACGACTTTTTCCTAACATTACACCAAACAGTAGCCCTAAACTACACCTAACATGACTACTAAGCCTAGCCCTAACCTGAATCCTAACCTTAGCCCCAACACTACCTCAGCCCTAGCACTAACTAGAACCGCAACGCCCACACCAACCCGAAAGCAAACCTTCAAATTTATACAAAACCAACACCAAATGGCATCCCTAAACTTCACCCTAATATGAACACTAACCCTAACTACTACAACTAACCCTAGCACTAGCCCTACTACAAAGCCTCACCCGAAAACTAACCCCATGTCCATTGAGAACCCAAAACACAACCCTCAACTTTTTACCAACCTTACATCAAACAGCAGCCCTAAACTTCACCCTACACGAACAATAACCTTAACCCTAATCCAAACCTGCATCCTAGCCCCAATCCTACCAACAGCTCTAACAGCCACCCCACACAAACCCTAAACCCAACACTCAATTTATACCAAACCAACACCAAACCGCAGCCCTAAACTTCTCCCTAGCCCCAACCCTAACCCAAAACGTAACCATAATCCTAGCCTTAACCTTACCACTAACAATAACCTGAAAACTAACTCCAAGCCCAATGCCACCCTAAACACAACCCTCGACTTTTTACCAACCGTAAACCAAACCGTTAGTTCACCCTAACACCAACACTAATCCTAACCCTAATCCAAACCAAACCCTAGATCCAACCCTAACACCAACCCTAGCCCAAACCCTAACTGCATCCCCCATGTCAACCTGAAGTCCAACCCTCAATTTTATACTAAACCCTCCCGAAACCATAGCCCTAAACTTCACCCTAATCCCAACCCTAATCCAAACACTAAACCTAAACCCTAACCCTAACCCTAGCCCTAACCCTAACACCAACCCTCACCGTAAAACTAACCCCACCACCAAAGTCAACCCTAAACACGACCCTCGACTTTTTACCAACCCTACACCGAACTGCAGCCCTAAACTTCACCCTAGTTCCAACCTTAACACAAACCCAAACCCGAACCTGAACTCTGACCCCAGCACTACCACCAACCCTAGCACACACCAGAACCGCAACCCCCACATCAATCCAAAAGTAAACCATCAAATTTATACAAAACTGACATCAAACCAAAGTCCTAAACTTCACCCTAATCCCAATCCTAACCCGACCACTAACCCTAACCCATAACCAAAACCCTAGCCCTAACAATACAACCAAACCTCACCCAAAAACTAACCCCAAGTCCAATGCCAACCCTAAACAACCCTCGATTTTTACCAGTATTACACCAAACAGCAGCCCTAAACTTCACTCTAACACGAAAACTAAGCCTAATCCTAACTCTAACCCTAACCCAAACCCTAGCCCCAACCCAACAACCAACACTAGCCCAAACCCTAACCACCACCACCACACAAACCCTACCTCTAACCCTCAAATTTATACCGATCTGACACCAAACCATAGCCCTAGACTTCTCCCTAATCCCGACCCTAACCTAAATCCTAAACCTAACCCCTAACCTTAACCCTAACCCTAGCCCTAACCTGACCACCAATCTAAAACCAAAATTAACCCCAAGTCCAGTGCCATCCCGAAACAGAACCTTCAACTTTTTAACAACCCTACATCAAACAGCAGCCCTAAACTTCACCCTAACACCAACAATATGTCTAACCCTAACCTGAACCTGAACCCAAACCTTATCCCCAACACTACCCCAGCCCTAGCACAATCCAGAACCACAACCCCTACACCATCTCGAAATAGAACCCTCAAATTTATACAAAACCAACACCAAACCCAGCCCTAAACTTCACCATAATCCCAACCATAACTCGAATACTAACCGTAACCCCTAACCCTAACCCTACCACAAAACCACACCCTAAAACTAACCCCAAGTCCAATGTGAACCCTAAACACAACCATTGACGTTTTAACAACTTTACATCAAACAACAGCCCTAAACTTCAACCTAACATGAACACTAAGCCTAACCCTAACACTAGCCTGACCCTGAACCCTTGCCCCAACCTTACCACAAACCCTTGACCAAACCCTAACCGTCACCCCAAACAAACCCTAACCCCAACCCTCAAATTTATATGAAACAACACCAAACCACAACCCTACACTTCTTCCTTATCCCAAACCTAACCCAAACCCTAACCCTAACCCTAGCCCTAACCCTACCACTAACCCTATCCTGAAAACTAACCCAAAGTCCAATGCCAACACTAAACACAACTCTCCACTTTTTACCAAGCACAAACCAAACTGTATCCCTAAACTTCACTCTAACACCAACACTAACCCTAACTATACCCTGAACCAAACCTTTCCCCCAACCCTACCACCAAACACAGCCCAAACCAGAAACACAACTCCCACACCAACCCTAAACCCAACACTCGACTTTTTACCAACCCTACACCAAACTGCAGCCCTAAACTTCACCCTAACACCAACATTAAGCCTAAACCTAACCCGAGCCCGAACCCAATCCCTAGTCCCAACCCTACCACCAACCCTAGCCCAAACCCTAACCGCAACCCCCACATCAACCCAAAACCCAACACTCAAATTTATAATAAACCTTCACCAAACCGCAGCCCTAAACTTCACCATAATCCCAAACCTAACCCAAATCCTAACTCTAACCCCTCACCCAAACGCTAGCCCTAATCCTATCACCAACCCTCTTCCGAAAATAACCCCACATCCAATGCCAACCCTAAACACAACCCTCGACTTTTTACCAACCATGAACCAAACAACAGCACTAAACTTCACCCTAACACCAACACTAACCCTAACCTGAACCCGGACCTAAGCCTAGCCACAACCCTACCACAACCCGAGCCCAAATCAGAAACGCAACCCCCACACCAACCCTAAAACCAACCTTCAAATTTATACTAAACTGACACCAAACCATACCCTTAAACGTCACCCTAAACCCAACCCCAACCCAAAACCTAACCCTAACCCCTAACCTTAATCCTAGCCCTAACCCTACCACCAAATCTTACCTGAAAAATAACCCCAAGTCCAATGCCAACCCTAAACCAAACCCTGGACATTTTACCAACCGTAAACCAAACCACAGCCCTAAACTTCAACCTAAAACCAACACTAAGCCTAACACTAACACGAACCCAAACCCGAACCCTAGCCCCCAACCCTACCACCAAACCTAGCCCAAACACTAACCACCACCCCCACAAAATCCATAAACCCAACCATCAAATTTATACCCATCTGACACCAAGCCACAGCCCTAAACTTCTCCCTAATCCCAACACTAACCCAAACCGTAACCCTAACCCCTAAGCCTAACTCTAGCCCTAACCCTACCATGAACCATAACCCGAAAACTAACCCCAAGTCCAATGCCAACCCTAAACACAACACTCGACTTTTTGCCAACTGTAAACCAAACTGCAGCACTAAACTTCACCCTAACACCAACACTAACCCAACCCAACTCGAACCGAACCCTAGCCCCAACCCTACCACCAAACCTAGCCCAAACCAGCAATGCAACCCCCACACAACCCTAAACCCAACCTTCAAATTTATACCAGACACCAAACCATAGCCCTAAACTTCACCCTTATTCCAACCATAACCCAAACCCTAACCCTAACCCCAAACAAAACCCCAGCCCTAACCCTACCACCAAACTTCATCCCAAAACTAATCCAAGTCAAATGTCAACCCTAAACACAACCCTCGATTTTTAACAACCTTACATTGAACCACAGCTCTAAACTTCACCTTAACAACAACACTAAGCCTAACCCTAACCCTAACCCGAACCCGAACCCTTGCCCCAACCCTACCACCAACCCTGGACCAAACCCTATCTGCAACCCCCACTCCAACCCGAAACCCAACCCTCAAATTTATACCAAACCAACACCAATCTACATCCTTAAACTTCATGTTAATCCCAACCCTAACACAAACCCTTACCCTAACCCCTAACTCTAACCCTAGCTCTAACCCTTCCACCAGCCCTCACCTGAAAATTAACCCCAAGTCCAATGCCAACCCTCAATGTAGAAGCCAAGGGTTAAAGCAAGACCTGCAGAATTTGTTACAGCTGGCGTCAAAGTGGTGGCAAGAAATTGAGGAGAGAGTTATTTGCTTAATGGAAAACAGTCTGGGAGAGAGAGAATGTTTGTTTTATCTTAGCCACAGGTTCTTTGTCATCATCTTAAGTAAGCACTCTGTATTCTCACCAGGTGCATGCATACTCTTTGTCACGTAAACCCTGCAGTATATAAACAGGAACCAGTTAAGAATAAAGTTGTCTGATGTCTCTGGTCTGTTATCGCTGAGCTTCAGACCCCCTGAACACATCTTTGTTTGTATTTTATTCTTTCTTCCATTCTTTCTTTCTCATCATTCCTTAATATCCTTTGAGCTCCATTTCATAGTAAGCAGCATTTGGTGCCTAACGGGCAGCATGAAGAGGAAGACTTCAAAACAATATTAAGAACCAAGGAAGCATCTCCATTAGAGAGACCTGTGTCCAGCCAATAGAAGAGGACTCGAGTCATATTGGTAAGTAAGCATTTTCCTTGGAGCATCAGGGTAATGGGTAGTCACAATGGGCGGCTGGAGAAGTATGTTTGTGTGTTGAAAACATTGTTAGAAGCTACTGGCGCCTCTGTTAGAACATCTGAATTATTACGCTTATTTGATCTCATTCAAAAACATCGTCAATGGTTTCACCCTGAAGGTTGTAATGTTTTAAATTTAAAACAATGGCGTTTAGTTATGAAGGCTCTTCGGAGGGCCTATCAAAGTGGGGAGACTGCCCCATTATCAGCATGGACATTGTGTCATCAAATAGCAGCAGCCTTAGATCCCTTACAGTCAGAAAGTGAAGACAGCGAAACAGAATTTTTCCTGAAAAAGCATGGCTTTTCAGCAGATATGAATGAAAAGGGAATGAAAATAAGGAAGGTGTAAGTACAGATGAGGAAGATGTTAAATCTATGCTCTCACAGTGTTCTTACACTGTAGCCCATACCACCCCTTTTTCAAAGAAGGCAAGCTTCACTTGCCCTCAAGATTTCCCCGACTCTTGCTTTATTTGCCATCCACCTTCTGCCCCTATTCCCAGTCCACAGCCTCCTCAGCATCCATTTTTTACAGATACTGGCGATTCAGCTAAATATACGAATTGTGTAGTAGCACCAAAGCCTACACCCAAAACATCCATAATGAAATTTTTACTACAGGGATCTCAGCAAGGGGACCTGGAGGCAGTACAACTTTTATCAGCTTTTCCTGTGACAGTTAATCCCTTGCCTCCCAATCAAAATAATCCTCAGGGCACTGTAGAAATTCATCACGAGCCCATTCCTTTTAAATTGTTAAAAGATTTGAAGCAAGCTTGTACCCAGTATGGAGTGAATTCTCCATTTACTACAGATCTAGTCCAGGGCATGGCTCATGTTGATAGATTAATTCCTTGGGATTGGGAGATGTTAGCCAGAACTGTTTTAAGTACAGCTGAATTTTTACAATTTAAAACATGGTGGACTGATGAGGCTAATCAATTGGCTAGGAGGAATGCTAATGAGTATCCTCCAAGGCTAATAACAGCAGAACAAATCATGGGCACTGGTCAATGGGCAGGTATTGAAAGACAGTTACAATATGATGATAGTGCTATCAACCAAGTCAGAATGACCTGCCTTGCAGCTTGGCAGAGAATTTCTACACCAGGACAGCCTGCTTTAACTTTTGCTAAAGTAATTCAAGGACATAATGAGCCATATGTCAAATTTGTGGCACATCCAACAGACGTGATTCAAAAAACCATGCAAGCACCTGCAGCCCGTGATTTAATTTTAATGACATTAGCCTTTGATAATGCTAACAGTGAGTGTAAGAAGGCTACTCAAACCATTAAAATTGCTGGTGGTTCCATACAGGACTATATAAGAGCTTGTCAGAACATTGGGTCTGTTTCTCATCAAATGGCAGTATTGGCAGCTAACATGAAGTCTAACTTAAATCAAAAGAAAGGAAATTGTTTTAAATGTGGAAAATTTGGGCACTTTCAGAAAAACTGTAGCTCTTTTCATGTTAATTCCATCCCAAATAAGAAAATGCCATCCAGATTGTGTCCTATTTGCCAGTGGGGCTTTCATTGGGCTAATGAATGTCATTCTAGAACACATAAAAATGGTGCTCTATTGAAGAGGTCGGGAAACTGCCTTGTGGGCTTAACTCAGGGCCCCAGGACAAACAACATGAGCCAAGCTCCACAGATGCAGTATTCTGTAAGCAACAGCAAAAATCATATGTTCCAATCTTAGAGTTAACAGCTGCAACTCACGGTAGTGCTGCAATAGATCTACCTGCAGCTGAGGATATTTTACTTCAACCTGAAATGGGTATTCAATTAATTAGCACTGGAGTTTCTGGCCCTCTGCCCAACCATACTCTTGGCTTAGTAATGGGAAGAAGTAGTCTAACTAAGCAGGCTCTATTAATATAAATTGGTTTAATTGATAGTGATTATAAAGAGGAGTTGAAAATTATGGCTCAATCTTCACAGCCTTTTCAAATTAAAACTGGGCAACACATTGCTCAATTACTACTCTTACCTTATAAAGTTCCTCCTTCTCTGCCCTTCATCCATCAAGAAGGTTTTGGTTCAGCTGCAAATGAAATTTATTGGCAAACATTTATTGGGGATGACTGCCCAGAAATTACTATTACTATTAAAGATAAAATTTTCCTGGGATTGATTGATACTAGAGCTGATGTAACTATCATAGCTAAAAGATATTGTCCCCAGAATTGGACATTAAAAAAGGTACCTACTGTTTTTTCCAGCATAGGCACCATGACTGATATTTATCAAAGTACTGAAACATTTGAAGTAATCAGCCCGGAGGGACAAAAATCAACACTGCAACATTTCGTGGCAGATGTCGGTTTGAATCTCTGGGGCAGAGACCTACTTTCACAGTGGGGAGCATATTTACATATCCCTCACTTATCAGGTAAGGCAGAACAACTATACTTAAAGATGCAATTTCAAAGCACTGGGCAAACAAGGGATTATTGAGATTTAGGATATTCTAAGGAGCAAACAAATTTATAATGGGGACCATTGAAACCAAAGGCATAGTTACCCCCAATAACTTGGCTTATTACAACGCCAATATGGGTGGATCAATGGCCCCTTCCTCAAGAAAAATTGAATGCCCTTCATAATCTTGTTCAAGAACAATTGCAATTACAACATATTGAACCTTCCCAAAGTCCATGGAATTCTCCAGTTTTTGTTATTAGAAAGAAATCTGGGAAATGGAGAATGCTGACTGATTTAAGAGCAGTAAATAAAGCCATGTGCCCTATGGGTGCACTTCAACCAGGGGTTTCTCAACCCTCTATGATTCCTCAGTCTTGGAAAATGGTTATTATTGATTTAAAAGATTGCTTTTTTAATATCCCTTTGCATCCAGTGGATAAAGAAAAGTTTCCGTTTTCTGTTCTGGCACTGAATAATCAGTCTCCAAGGCAAAGATATCAATGGTGTGTCTTACCCCAAGGGATGATGAACAGTCCCACCATATGTCAACTATTTGTACATCAACACTTACAAGAAATATGAAGTAAATTTCCAGAGGCCCTTGTTATTCACCATATGGATGATATTTTTTTTTATTTTTTATTTTCATATGGATGATATTTTAATTGCATTTGAAAATGATGACTCTTTGGAAAAGGTTTTCAGTGTTATTATAAAGATTTTACCTCAATATGGGCTGCAAATAGCTCCAGAAAAGATTCAAAAGACTGCACCTTATGTATACTTAGGAATGCAAATGGCTGCAAATAAAATAATTCCTCAAAAAGTACAATTAAGACGGGATAATGTACAAACTTTAAATGATTTTCAAAAACTGTTAGGAGATATTAATTGGATTAGACCCACTTTAGAGATTCCTAATTATATGTTACAGAACTTGTTTGATATTTTACAAGGAGATTCTGATTTATTAAGCAAAAGGCAGTTAACAGCTGCAGCTGAACAAGAGTTACAATTAATTGAACAACGCGTTCAAGAAGGACAGCTTGTCCAAATAGATATAGAAAAGCCTGTTGATTTTATTTTCTTTACCTTGCAATCTCCCACAGACCTATTTTGGCAAGATGGTGTTTTAGAATGGATTTTTTAACAAACAATAAACAAAAACGCTTACATACATACCTGCAAAAATTCATTTCTTTAATAGCCAAAGGTCACCAAAGATATTATCAATTAAGAGGTCACAATCCTAATCGTATAGTGTGTGATCTCACAAAAGAAGAGGTTCAAAGTCTATATATTTTCAATACCTCTTGGCAGATAGCATTAAGTGACTTTAAAGGACAAATTGATAATCATTTGCCTATGTCAAAACTTTTACAATTTCTAAAAAGAACACAATGGATCTTGCCTAAAATAGTTCGGGCCTCCCCATTGGAGGGAGCCATTACTGTCTTTACTGATGGTAGTAGTAATGGACAGGCTGCATATATTACCCCAGGGGAAAACAAAAATTGGAAAATGCCTTACACCTCAGCCCAGCATACTGAATAAGCAGCTGTAATTCAAGTATTGCAAAGTTTTCCACAATCTCTTAATATTGTTTCTGATTCTGAATATGTTTACCGGTTACTCACATTGAGACAGCTTCTTTGTTTGAAAGAGATGAATTGTCCCAAATGTTTTTACATTTACAAACATTAGTCAGAAGTAAAATTAATCCTCTTTTTATCATGCATATAAGAGCTCATACCAATCTTCCGGGTCCTTTGTCATTACAAAATCAGCAAGCAGATACTCTTGTGGGGGTAATTCTAGATCCCACAACACTTCACAAATTGACTCATATCAATAGCAAAGGGCTGTGAAAGAAATTTCCATCTTTATCTAAACAGCAAGCTCAGGACATTGTTAGGACTTGTCCAACCCATGGACCTTTAAATGCACTCCCATTTGCATCAGGGGTTAATCCTCGAGACCAAAAAGCAAATGAATTGTGGTAAATGGATGTTATTCATATTTCACATTTTGGTAAAATGCAGTATGTACATGTTATCATAGACACTTGTTCTCATTTCATCTGAGCTACTGCCCAATCTGGAGAGTGTTTCTGCCATGTTAGATCACATTTACTTAATGCTTTTGCTGTTATGGGATGTACTCAATCTATTAAAATGGACAATTGTCCTGCTTATACAGGAAAACAATTTCATAAATTTTGTACTACTTTTAATATTACTCATATCACAGGAATCCCACATAATCCTTCAGGACAAGGAATTATTGAACGAGCAAACTGGACACTAAAGTCTATGCTCTTGAAACAAAAAGGGGGAGATGATGATCAGGAAGATGTTATGAAAATAAGTACACCTAAAGATCAATTAGTTAAGGCACTGCTTACTTTAAATTTTTTAAACATTTATGATAATTCATCACAGACTCCTGCAGAACAACATTTTAGTAACTTAGAAAAGAAAAATGATACAGCCCCAAACAGAACTGCAGCTGCAGCCAATCTATTGGAAAGATGTTAAAGATGATTTATGGAAAACAGGAATGGTAAAGGTGTGGGGTAGGGGATTTGCTCTTGTCATTGCAGATGACGGAACCTCAGTTTGGATTCCCTCAAAGAGAATAAAACCCAGACACGTTGACCCGGATGAAAATGACTAAATGGGTAATGTCTATTATAGGGCATACAATTTTAATTGCTGAAGGACAGGGACATATTTATACTTATTGGGAATTGCAAGAATCTGTGAGCACTAACATGGGCCAATCCAAATTTGCCAAAATAATCTGAATACAAGTTTAGGATTTCCAGGTCCAGTAAGAAGAAAACTGGTGTCAAATTTAATTCCTCCATTTTTAGAAAGACATATATGCATAACTCTATGGAAACAAAGGATACTTGCCTGTTAGATGGGAAAGAAACACGAACACTAAGTCTAACTCAAACTCTAACCCGAACCCAAAACCTAAACGCAAATCTACCAGCAACCCTTGCCTAAACCCTAATTGCACCCGAACACAAACCCTAAATCCAGCCTTCAAATTCATACCAAACCAACACCAAACTCCTGCCCTAAAATTCTCCCTAATCCCAACCTTAACACAAACCCTAACACTAACCCCTAACACGAACCCTAGCCCTAACCCTATCACTAACCCTAACCTGAAACCTAACCCCAAGTCCAATGCCAACCTTAAACACAACCCTAGACTTTTAACCAACTGTAAACCATACCACAGCCCTAAAATTCACCCTAACACCAACAGGAACTCTAACCCTAACCCGAACGGAATCCTCACCCCAACACTACCACCAGCCCTAGCCAAAACCAGAAATGCAACACCCACACTAACCCTAAACCCAACCCTCAAATTTATACCAAATTGACACCAAACCGCAGCCCTATACTAACCCTAATCCCAAACCTAACCCAAACCCTAACCCTAACACAGTACCCTAACCCTAGCACTAATCCTATCCCCAACCTTTACCTGAAAACTACCCCCAAGTCCAAATCCACTCCTGAACCCAACCCTCGACTTTTTACCAACCCTAAACCAACCACAACACTAAACTTCACCCTAACACCAACACTAACCCTAACCCTAACCCGAAACGAACCCTAGCCCAAACCCTACCACCAACCATAGCCCAAACCAGAAATGCAACCCCCACACCAACCCTAAACCCAACCATCTAATTCATACCATACTAACACCAAACTGCAGTCTTAAACTTCACCGTCATCCCAACCCTAACCCAAAACCTAACCCTAACACTAGCCCTAACCCTACCACCAACACTTACCCAAAAAATAACCCCGAGTCCAATGCAAACCCTAAACACAATCCTCAACTTTTTACCAACCATAAACCAAGCTGCAGCCCTAAACTTCACCCTAACACCAACACTAAGCCTAATCCTAACCCGAACCCGAACCCTAGCCCAAACACTACCACCAACCCTAGCACAAACCAGAACTGCAGACCACACACCAAACCGAAACTGAACCCTCAAATTTGTACAAAACCGACACCAAACCACCGTCCTAAACTCCACCCTAATCCCAAACCTAACCTGAACACTAACCCTAACCCATAACCCTAACCCTACCACCAAACCTCACCGGAAAACTAACCCAGGTCTAATGCAAACCCTAAACTCAACCCTCAACTATTCAACTATTTCCCAACCTTACACTTATCAGCAGCCCTTAACTTCACTCTAACACAAACCTTAAGTCAAATCCAAAACCTAAACCGAACCCAAACCCTAGCCAAACCCCACCACCAACCCTAGCCCAAACCCTAACCACCACACCCACACAAACCCTAAACCCAACCCTCAAATTTATACCAAACTGACACCAAACCACAGCCTTAAACTTCACCCTAATCCGAATCCTAACCCAAACCCTAACCCTAACCCCTAATCTTAAACCTAGCCACAACCCTACCACAAACCATCACTCGAAAACTAACCCCAAGTCCAATGCCAACCGTAAACACAACCCTCAACTTTTTTTTTATTAATTAAAAAAGAATTAACAAAACAATTAGAAATCATTCCAATCTACATGTACAATCAGTAATTCTTAATAACATCACATAGTTGCATATTCATCATTTCTTAGTACATTTGCATCGATTTAGAAAGAGAAATAAAAAGACAACAGAATAAGAATTAAAACAATAATAGAAAGAAAAAAAAAACAAAAACAAAAAACCTATACCTCACATGCAGCTTCATTCAGTGTTTTAACATAATTGCATTACAATTGGGTAGTATTGTGCTGTCCATTTCTGAGTTTTTATATCCAGTCCCGTTGTACAGTCTGTATCCCTTCATCTCCAATTATCCCTTCTCTTTTTTTTTTTTTTTTAATTAACGGAAAAAAAGAAATTAACCCAACATTTAGAGATCATACCATTCTACACATGCAATCATTAATTCTTAACATCATCACATAGATGCATGATCATCATTTCTTAGTACATTTGCATTGGTTTAGAAGAACTAGCAACATAACCAAAAAAGATATAGAATGTTAATATAGAGAAAAAAATAAAAGTAATAGTAAAATCAAAACAAAACAACACAAAACAAAACAAAAACCTATAGCTCAGATGCAGCTTCATTCAGTGTTTTAACATGATTACTTTACAATTAGGTATTATTGTGCTGTCCATTTTTGAGTTTTTGTATCTAGTCCTGTTGCACAGTCTGTATCCCTTCAGCTTCAATTACCCATTGTCTTACCCTGTTTCTAACTCCTGCTGAACTCTGTTACCAATGACATATTTCAAGTTTATTCTCGAAAGTCTGTTCACATCAGTGGGACCATACAGTATTTGTCCTTTAGTTTTTGGCTGGATTCACTCAGCATAATATTCTCTAGGTCCATCCATGTTATTACATGGTTCATAAGTTTATCTTGTCTTAAAGCTGCATAATATTCCATCGTATGTATATACCACAGTTTGTTTAGCCACTCTTCTGTTGATGGAGATTTTGGCTGTTTCCATCTCTTTGCAATTGTAAATAATGCTGCTATAAACATTGGTGTGCAAATGTCCGTTTGTGTCTTTGCCCTTAAGTCCTTTGAGTAGATACCTAGCAATGGTATTGCTGGGTCGTATGGCAATTCTATATTCAGCTTTTTGAGGAACCGCCAAACTGCCTTCCACAGTGGTTGCACCCTTTGACATTCCCACCAACAGTGGATAAGTGTGCCTCTTTCTCCGCATCCTCTCCAGCACTTGTCATTTTCTGTTTTGTTGATAATGGCCATTCTGGTGGGTGTGAGATGATATCTCATTGTGGTTTTGATTTGCATTTCTCTAATGGCCAGGGACATTGAGCATCTCTTCATGTGCCTCTTGGCCATCCGTATTTCCTCTTCTGAGAGGTGTCTGTTCAAGTCTTTTTCCCATTTTGTAATTGGGTTGGCTGTCTTTTTTTGTTGAGATGAACAATCTCTTTATAAATTCTGGATACTAGACCTTTATCTGATATATCATTTCCAAATATTGTCTCCCATTGTGAAGGCTGTCTTTCTACTTTCTTGATGAAGTTCTTTGATGCACAAAAGTGTTTAATTTTGAGGAGTTCCCATTTATTTATTTCCTTCTTCAGTGCTCTTGCTTTAGGTTTAAGGTCCATAAAACCGCCTCCAGTTGTAAGATCCATAAGATATCTCCCAACATTTTCCTCTAACTGTTTTATGGTCTTAGACCTAATGTTTAGATCTTTGATCCATTTTGAGTTAACTTTTGTATAGGGTGTGAGAGATGGGTCTTCTTTCATTCTTTTGCATATGGATATCCAGTTCTCTAGGCACCATTTATTGAAGAGACTGCTCTGTCCCAGGTGAGTTGGCTTGACTGCCTTATCAAAGATCAAATGTCCATAGATGAGAGGGTCTATATCTGAGCACTCTATTCGATTCCATTGGTCGATATATCTATCTTTATGCCAATACCATGCTGTTTTGACCACTGTGGCTTCATAATATGCCTTAAAGTCAGGCAGCGCGAGACCTCCAGCTTCGTTTTTTTCCTCAAGATGTTTTTAGCAATTCGGGGCACCCTGCCCTTCCAGATAAATTTGCTTATTGGTTTTTCTATTTCTGAAAAATAAGTTGTTGGGATTTTGATTGGTATTGCATTGAATCTGTAAATCAATTTAGGTAGGATTGACATCTTAACTATATTTAGTCTTCCAATCCATGAACACGGTATGCCCTTCCATCTATTTAGGTCTTCTGTGATTTCTTTTAGCAGTTTTTTTTAGTTTTCTTTATATAGGTTTTTTGTCTCTTTAGTTAAATTTATTCCTAGGTATTTTATTCTTTTAGTTGCAATTGTAAATGGGATTCGTTTCTTGATTTCCCCCTCAGCTTGTTCATTACTAGTGTATAGAAATGCTACAGATTTTTGAATGTTGATCTTGTAACCTGCTACTTTGCTGTACTCATTTATTAGCTCTAGTAGTTTTGTTGTGGATTTTTCCGGGTTTTCGACGTATAGTATCATATCGTCTGCAAACAGTGATAGTTTTACTTCTTCCTTTCCAATTTTGATGCCTTGTATTTCTTTTTCTTGTCTAATTGCTCTGGCTAGAACCTCCAACACAATGTTGAATAATAGTGGTGATAGTGGACATCCTTGTCTTGTTCCTGATCTTAGGGGGAAAGTTTTCAATTTTTCCCCATTGAGGATGATATTAGTTGTGGGTTTTTCATATATTCCCTCTATCATTTTAAGGAAGTTCCCTTGTATTCCTATCTTTTGAAGTGTTTTCAACAGGAAAGGATGTTGAATCTTGTCGAATGCCTTCTCTGCATCAATTGAGATGATCATGTGATTTTTCTGCTTTGATTTGTTGATATGGTGTATTACATTAATTGATTTTCTTATGTTGAACCATCCTTGCATACCTGGGATGAATCCTACTTGGTCATGATGTATAATTCTTTTAATGTGTTGTTGGATATGATTTGCTAGAATTTTATTGAGGATTTTTGCATCTGTATTCATTAGAGAGATTGGTCTGTAGTTTTCTTTTTTTGTAACATCTTTGCCTGGTTTTGGTATGAGGGTGATGTTGGCTTCATAGAATGAATTAGGTAGTTTTCCCTCCACTTCGATTTTTTTGAAGAGTTTGAAGAGAATTGGTACTAATTCTTTCTGGAACGTTTGGTAGAATTCACATGTGAAGCCATCTGGTCCTGGACTTTTCTTTTTAGGAAGCTTTTGAATGACTAATTCAATTTCTTTACTTGTGATTGGTTTGTTGAGGTCATCTATGTCTTCTTGAGTCAAAGTTGGTTGTTCATGTCTTTCCAGGAACCCGTCCATTTCCTCTAAATTGTTGTATTTATTAGCGTAAAGTTGTTCATAGTATCCTGTTATTACCTCCTTTATTTCTGTGAGGTCAGTAGTTATGTCTCCTCTTCCATTTCTGATCTTATTTATTTGCATCCTCTCTCTTCTTCTTTTTGTCAATCTTGCTAAGGGCCCATCAATCTTATTGATTTTCTCATAGAACCAACTTCTGGCCTTATTGATTTTCTCTATTGTTTTCATGTTTTCAATTTCATTTATTTGTGCTCTAATCTTTGTTATTTCTTTCCTTTTGCTTGCTTTGGGGTTAGCTTGCTGTTCTTTCTCCAGTTCTTCCAAATGGATAGTTAATTCCTGAATTTTTGCCTTTTCTTCTTTTCTGATATAGGCATTTAGAGCAATAAATTTCCCTCTTAGCACTGCCTTTGCTGCGTCCCATAAGTTTTGATATGTTGTGTTTTCATTTTCATTCGCCTCGAGGTATTTGCTAATTTCTCTTGCAATTTCTTCTTTGACCCAGTCGTTGTTTAGGAGTGTGTTGTTGAGCCTCCACGTATTTGTGAATTTTCTGGCACTCTGCCTATTATTGATTTCCAACATCATTCCTTTATGGTCCGAGAAAGTGTTGTGTAAGATTTCAATCTTTTTAAATTTGTTGAGACTTGCTTTGTGACCCAGCATATGGTCTATCTTTGAGAATGATCCATGAGCACTTGAGAAAAAGGTGTATCCTGCTGTTGTGGGATGTAATGTCCTATAAATGTCTATTAAGTCTAGTTCATTTATAGTAATATTCAGATTCTCTATTTCTTTGTTGATCCTCTGTCTAGATGTTCTGTCCCTTGATGAGAGTGGTGAGTTGAAGTCTCCAACTATTATGGTATATGAGTCTATTTCCCTTTTCAGTGTTTGCAGTATATTCCTCACGTATTTTGGGGCATTCTGATTCGGTGCGTAAATATTTATGATTGTTATGTCTTCTTGTTTAATTGTTCCTTTTATTAGTATATAGTGTCCTTCTTTGTCTCTTTTAACTGTTTTACATTTGAAGTCTAATTTGTTGGATATTAGTATAGACACTCCTGCTCTTTTCTGGTTGTTATTTGCATGAAATATCTTTTCCCAACCTTTCACTTTCAACCTATGTTTATCTTTGGGTCTAAGATGTGTTTCCTGTAGACAGCATATCGAAGGATCCTGTTTTTTAATCCATTCTGCCAATCTATGTCTTTTGATTGGGGAATTCAGTCCATTGACATTTAGTGTTATTACTGTTTGGATAATATTTTCCTCTAACATTTTGCCTTTTGTATTATATATATCATATCTGATTTTCCTTCTTTCTACACTCTTTTCCATATCTCTCTCTTCTGTCTTTTTGTATCTGACTCTAGTGCTCCCTTTAGTATTTCTTGCAGAGCTGGTCTCTTGGTCACAAATTCTTTCAGTGACTTTTTGTCTGAGAATGTTTTAATTTCTCCCTCATTTTTGAAGGATAATTTTGCTGGATATAGGAGTCTTGGTTGGCAGTTTTTCTCTTTTAGTATTTTAAATATATCATCCCACTGTCTTCTAGCTTCCATGGTTTCTGCTGAGAAATCTACACAAAGTCTTATTGGGTTTCCCTTGTATGTAATGGATTGTTTTTCTCTTGCTGCTTTCAAGATCTTCTCTTTCTCTTTGACCTCTGACATTCTAACTAGTAAGTGTCTTGGAGAACGCCTATTTGGGTCTAATCTCTTTGGGGTGCGCTGCACTTCTTGGATCTGTAATTTTAGGTCTTTCATAAGAGTTGGGAAATTTTCAGTGATAATTTCTTCCATTAGTTTTTCTCCTCCTTTTCCCTTCTCTTCTCCTTCTGGGACACCCACAACACGTATATCTGTGCGGTTCATATTGTCCTTGAGTTCCCTGATACCCTGTTCAAATTTTTCCATTCTTTTCCCTATAGTTTCTGTTTCTTTTTGGAATTCAGATGTTCCATCCTCCAAATCACTAATTCTATCTTCTGTCTCTTTAAATCTATCATTGTAGCTATCCATTATTTTTTCTATGTTTGCTACTTTATCCTTCACTTCCATAAGTTCTGCGATTTGTTTTTTCAGTTTTTCTATTTCTTCTTTATGTTCAGCCCATGTCCTCTTCATGTCCTCCCTCAATTTATCGATTTCATTTTTGAAGAGGTTTTCCATTTCTGTTCGTATATTCAGCATTAGTTGTCTCAGCTCTTGTGTCTCATTTGAGCTATTGGTTTGTTCCTTTGACTGAGCCACATTCTCAATCTTTTGAGCGTGGACAGTTATCTTCTGCTGCTGGCGTCTGGGCATTTATTCAGATTTCTCTTGGTGTTGGACCCAGCAAGGTTGTAATATTTTTCTGTGAAATCTCTGGGTTCTGTTTTTCTTATCCTGCCCAGTAGGTGGCGCTCGTGGCACACGTTTGTCTGCGGGTCCCACCAGTAAAAGGTGCTGTGGGACCTTAAACTTTGGAAAACTCTCGCCATCCTGGGGGTTCGCTAGCCGAAGCGGCTTGAGCCGGCCCGGGGTCCGAACGCAGGGAGGGTGTCCGAACGCAGGGAGGGTTGCTGGTCGCCGCAGCCAGGGAAAGAGCCCGTCCGAATTTCCTAGTCAGCCCTGGGGAACAAGCGTGGCGGGAGGGCGCCAGCGGCAGCGGCCCGCCCGAGAGAGTGCACGTTCCCCGGGAGTCACGGGGTCACCGTTCTCCGCAGCCTGGGGGTTTCCGATCCAATTCTCTCAGTTGGTCCGGGGGCTGCACGTGGTGTGGGCGCCAGTCACCTTGGTTTCAGGGGACCACCTCTCCAATTCTCCCAGCCGGCCTGGGAAGGGGGAAGGGAGTAACTCCGGCCGCCTGCCACCCCGCCCGGTAAGGCCCGTGCACCTCGGCGATCTCACCCGAGCTGCTTCTCTCAGCCAGCCAGCCGTTCCAGGATGGGGTACGCTGTCTTTTTTATCTCTGTTGTGGCTTTGGGCGCTTTCTGTATCGTTTCTACTCCCCTAGTAGGTGTCCTGGAGAAGAAACTAAGATCCGCGCATCTTACTAAGCCGCCATCTTCCAGGAAGTCCCAACCCTCAACTTTTAACCAAACCTACACCAAAACACAGCCCTAAACTTCACCATCACACCAACACTAAGCTTAACCCGAACCTGAACCCGAACCCTTGCCCCACCCCTACCACCAAACCTAGACCAAACCCTAACTGCAACCCCCACACCTACCCTAAAGCCAACCTTCAAATTTATATCAAACCAACACCAAACAGTAGCCCTAAATTTCACCCTAATCCCAATCCTACCCATGCCCTACCCCTACCCCTTACCCTAACCCTAGCCCTAATCCTACAACAAACCCTCACCTGAGAACTAATAGCAAGTCCAATGCAAACCTTAAATACAACCCTCAACTTTTTACCAACCCTACACCAAATCGCAGCCCTAAACTTCACCCTAACACCAACACTAAGCCTAACCATAACCCTAACCCGAACCCAAACCCAAGAACCAACACTACCACAAACTCTAGCCCAGCCCTAACTGCAATCACCACACTAACCCAAAAACCAACCCTGAAATTTATAACAAACTGACACCAAACCGCAGCCCTAAACTACACCCTAATCTCAACCCTAATCCAACTTCTAACCCTAATCCATAACCCCAACCCTAGCCACAACCTTACCACCAACCCTAACCCGAAAAGTAACCTCAAATCCAATGCCAACCCTAAACACAACCCTCGACTTTTTACCAACCTTACACCAAACTGAAGCCCTAAACTTCACCCTAACACCAACACTCAGCCAAACCCTAGCCCTAACCCGAACCCCAATCCTAGCACCAATTCTACCACCAACCCTAGCCCAAACCATAACTGCAACCCCCACATCAACCCAAAATCCAACCCTCAAATTTATACAAAACCGAAACCAATCTGCAGCCCTAAACTTCACCCAAATCTCAACCCTAACCCAAACCCTAACCCTAACCCCTTAGCCTAACCCTAGGCCTTACAATATCAAAAACCCTCACTGGGAATTAACCTCAAGTTCAATGCCAACCCTAATCACAACTCTCGACTTCTTACCAACCCTACACCAAACTGCAGTCCTAAAGTTCACCCTAACACCAACACTAAGCCTAACACAAACCAGAACCCTAGCCCAAACCCTACCACCAACCCTATCCCAAATCCTAGCCACAACCCCCACACCAACCCGAAATCCAACCCTCAAATATCCAACAAACCGACACCAAACCGCAGCCCTAATCTTCACCCTAATCACAACAGTAACCCAAACCATACCCCTAACCCCTAACCATTACCCTAGCCCTAACCCTACCACCCAACCTCACCCAAAAACTAACTCCAAGTCCAATGACAACACTAAACACAACCCTCGATGTTTTATCAATGCTACACCAAATCAAAGCCCTAAACTTCACCCTAACAACAACACTAAGCCCAACCCTAACCCTAACCCGAACCTGAACCCTAGCACCAACCCAACCACCAACCCAAGCCCAAACTCTAACCGCAATGCCCACACTAACCTGAAACCCAAACCTCAAATGTATACCAAACTGACACCATCCACAGCTGTAAACTTAACCCTAATACCAAACGTAACCCAAACCCTAACCCTAATCCATAACCTTAACCCTAGCCTTAACCCTTCAACCAACCCTTGCCCGAAAACTAACCCCTAGTCCAATGCCAACCTTAAACATCACCCTCGACTTTTTACCAACCCTACAACAAACTGCAGCCCTAAACTTCATCCTAACCCCAACACTAAGCCTAACCCGAACCCGAACCCGAACCCTAGCACCACCCTACCACCATAGCTCAAACCCTAACAGCAACACCCACACCAACCCTAAACCCAACCTTAAATTTATACCAAACCGACACTGAACCGCATCCCTAAACTTCACCCTTATCCCAACCCTAACCCAAACCCTAACCCTAACCCCAAACTCTAAACTGAGCCCTAAACCTACCACCAACCCTCACCTGAAAAATAACCCCACGTCGAATACCAACCATAAATAAAATCCTTGGATTTTTACCAACCCTACATGAAATCGCAACCCTAAACTTCACCTTAACACCAACACTAAACCTATCCCTAACCCTAAACTGAACACAATCCCTAGCCCCAACCCTTCCACTAACCCTAGCACAACCAGAACCGCAACACCCAACCAACCCGAAAACAAACCCTCAAATTTATAAAAAACTGACACCAAACTGCAGCCCTAACTTTCACCCTAATCCCACCCTAACAGGAACACTAACCCTAACCCTGAACCCTAACCCTAGCTCTAACCCTACCACCAAACTTCACCCGAAAACTAACCCCAAGTCCAAAATTAATCCTAAACACAACCCACGAATTTTTACCAACCATACACCAAACAGCAGCCTTAATTCACCCTAAGAATAACACTAAGCCTATACCTAACCCTAACTCGAACCCGAACCCGAGCCCCAACCCTATGACGAACCCTAGCCCACACCATAACTACCACCCCCACACAAACCCTAAACCCAACCATCAAATTTATACCAAACTGACACCAAACCACAGCCCTAAACTTCTCTGTAATTCCAACGCTAACCAAACCCTCATCCCTAAACCCTAACCCTAACCCTACCACCAACCCTCACTCAAAAACTAACCCAAGTCCAATGCCAACTCTCAACACAACCCTCGACTTTTTACCAACCTACACCAAACTGCAGAAATAAACTTAACCCTAACACCAACACTAAGCCTAACCCTAACCCGAACCCGAACCCTAGCACAATCCCTACCACCAACCCTAGCCCCAACCATAAATGCAACCCCCACACCTACCCGAAACCCAACCCTCATATTTATACAAACCCTCACCAAAAGCAGCCCTAAACTTCACTGTAATCCCAACCTAACCCAAACCCTAAACCTAACCACTAACCCTAACCCTAGCCCTAACCCTACCACCAACCCTCACTCAAAACTAACCCCACGTCCAGGCCAACCCTAAACACAATCCTCTTTACCAACCCTACAAAAAATGCAGTCCTAAACTATACCCTAACACCAACACTAAGCCTAACCCTAACCCTAACATGAACCCAAACCCTAGCCCCAACACAAACACCAACCTTAGCCCAAACCAAAATGCAACCCCCACACCAGCCGAAATGCAACCATCTAATTTACACCATACCCTCACCAAACCACAGCCCTAAATTCGTCCTAATCCCATCTCTAACCCAAACCTTAACCTTAACCCCTAACCCTAAACCTAGCCCTAATACTATCACCAACCCTCACCTGAAAACTAACCCCAAGTCCAATGCCAACCCTAAACTCAACACTTGACTTTTTAACGACCCTACACCAAACCACACCACTGAACTTCACCCTAACAGCAAAACTAAGCCTAACCCTAAACCTAACCCATTCCCAAACCCTAGCCCCAACCCTACCAACAACCCTAGACCAAAACCTAAATGCAACCCCCACACCAATCCGAAACCCAATCCTCATATTATACCAAACCCTCACCAAACCACAGCCCTAAACTTCGCCCTAAACCCAAACATAACCCAAACTCTGACCCTGACCCCTAACCCTAAACCTAACCCTAACCCCAAACTCTAAACTGAGCCCTAAACCTACCACCAACCCTCACCTGAAAAATAACCCCATGTCGAATACCAACCATAAATACAACCATTGGCTTTTTACCAACCCTACACAAAATCACAACCCTATCATCAAACCATGCCCAAAAACGAACCCCATGTCCAATGTCAACCCTAAACAAAACCCACGACTTTTATGCCAACCCTAAACAAAACTGACAACATTTTACCAACCCTACACCAAACCACAGCCCTAAACTTCACCCTAACACCAACACTAAGCTTAACCCGAACCCTAACCCAAACCTGAACCCTAGCCCCAACACTATCACCAACCCTAGCACAAACCAGAACCACAAACCCCAGGTACCCTAAACCCATCCCTCAAATTTATACAAGGCTGACACCAAACCGTAGCACTAAACTTCAGCCTTATCCCAAGCCAAACCCGAACACTAACTCTAACCCGTACCCTAACCTTAGCTCTAACCCTACCAAAACCTCACACAAAAACTAACCCCAAGTTCAATGCCAACCCTAAACATAACCCTCAACTTTTAAACAACCATACACCAAACAACAGGCCTAAACTTCACCCTAACATGAACACTAAACTTAAACTTAACCCTACCCTGAATCTGAACCCTAGCTCCAACCCTACCACCAACCCCAGCCCAAACCCTAACCGCCACCCCCACACAAACCCTAAACCCAACCCTCAAATTTACACCAAACCGACACTAAACTGCAGCCCTAAAATTCTCCCTAATCACAACCCTAACCCAAACCATAACCCTAACACCTAACCCTAACCATAGCCCTAACCCTCCACTAACCCTAACCCGAAAGCTAACCCCAAGTACAATGCCAACCCTAAACAGAACCTTTGACTTTTTAGCAACCCTACACCATCCGAAGCCCTAAACCTCACCCTAACACCAACATAAGCCTAAACCTAACACTAACCCAAACCCGAACCCTAGCCCCAACCCTACAACCAAACCTAGCCCAAACCCTAACCACCACCCCCACCAACCTGAAACCAAACTCTCAAATTTATACCAAACAACACCAAATCGCACCCTAAACTTCACCCTAATCCCAACCCTAATCAAAACCATAACCCTAACACCTAACCCTAACCCTAACCCTACCACTAACCCTAACCTGAAAACTAACCCTAGTCCAATGCCAACCCTAAACACAACCCTCGACTTTTTACCAACCAAAAACCAACCTCAGCCCTAAACTTCACCCTAACACCAACACTAACCCTGACCCAAACCCGAACCAAACCCTAGACCCAAACCTACCACCAACTGTAGCCCAAACCAGAAAGGCAACACTCACACCAACCCTAAACCCAACCCTTTAATTTATACCAAACTGACACCAAATCACAGCCCTAAACTTCACCCTAACATGAACACTAAGCCTAACACTACCCATAACCTGAACCCGAACCATAGCCCCAACACTAAGACCAAAACTAGTCCAAACCCTAACTGCCACCCCCACACACACCCTAAACACAACCCTCAAATTTATAGAACACCAACACCAAACTGCAGTCCTAGACATCTCCCTAAACCCAACCCTAACCCAAACCATAACCCTAACCCCTAACCCTACACCTAGCCCTGTCCTACCTTTATCCCAAACCCAAAAACTAATCTCAAGTCCAATGCCAACCCTAAACACAACCCTCAACTTTTTACCAACAGTAAACCAAACTGCAGTCCTAAACTTCACCCTAACACCAACACTAACTCTAACCTTAACCCAAACTGAACCTTAGCCCCAACCCTACCACCAAACCTAACCCATATCCTAAACACCACCCCCAAACCAACCCGAAACCAAACCCTAAAATTTATACCAAATCGACACCAAACCATGGCCCTAAACTTCACCCTAATCCCAACCCTATCCCAAACCCTAACCCTAACTCCTAACCCTAGACCTAGCCCTAACCATACCCCCAACCCTCACCTGAAAACTAACCCCAATTCCAATGCCAACACTAAACACAACCCTCGACGTTTTAGCAACCCTACACCAAAACAGAGCCCTAACCTAACCCTAACACAAACACAAAGTCTAAACCAAACCCTAAACTGAACCCTCACCCAAACACTACCACCAACTCTAGCACAAACCAGAACTGCAACACCCACACCAACTTGAAACCGAATCCTCAAATTTGTTCAAAACTGACACCAAACCACAGCCCTAAACTTCACGCTAATAGCAATCCTAACCCGAACACTAACACTAACACCTACCCCTACCCTTACCCCTAACCATTCCACCAAACCTCACCTGAAAACCAACCCCAAGTCCAATGCCAACCCTAAACACAACCCTTGAGTGTTAACCAACCTTACACCAAACAACAGGCTTAAACTTCACTGTAACACGAACACTAAGCCTAACCCAAACCCTAACCTGAACCCAAACCTTACCCCAACCCTACCACCAACCCTAGCCCAAATCTTAAGTGCTACCCCCACAAAAACCCTAAACCCAACCATCAAATTTATACCAAGTGCTCACCAAATTGCAGCCCTAAACTTCTCCCTAATCCCAACCCTAACCAAAACCGTAACCCTAAATCCTAACCCTAACCCTGGCCTTAACACTACCACTAACCATAACCCAAAAATTAACCCGAGTCCAATGCCAACCCAAAACACAACCCTCGACTCTTTACCAACCGTAAACCAAACCACACCCTAAACTTCCCCCTAACACCAACACGAACCCTAACCCGTACCCGAACTGAACCCTAGCCCCAACCCTACCACCAACCCTATTCCAAGCCAGAAAAGCAACCCCCACACCAACCCTAAACCCAACCCTCAAATTTATACCAAACTGACAACGAAACATAGCCCTAAACTTCACCCAAATCCCAACTTTAACCAAACCCTAACCCTTACACTATCCCTAGCCATAACCCTACCACCAACCCTCACCCAAAAACTAACCCCACATCCAATGCCAACCCTAATCACAATCCTCGACTTTTTACCAACCCTACACCAACCACAGGCCCTAACCTTCATCCTAACACCAACCTCAGCCTAGCCCTAACCGTAACTTGAACCTGAAACCTATCCCCAACCCTACCACTAACCCTATCTCAAACCCAATACACAACACCCAAGCCAAACCAAAACATAACCCTCAAATTTATGCCAAACATTCATCAAACTGCAGCCCTAAAACTCACCATAATCTCAACTCTAAGCCAACCCCTAACCCTTAGCCCTAACCCTACAACCAGCCCTCATCCAAAAACTAACCCCACATCCAATGCCAACCTTAAACAGAACCCTCGAATTTTTACGAACCCCACACCAAACCGTAGACCTAAACTTCAACCTAACACCAACACTAAGCCTAACCCTAACCCTAACCCCAATGCTAACCCTTGTCCCAGCACTACCACAAACCCTAGCACAAACCAGAACCAAAACCCTTACACCAACCTGAAACTGAATCCTCAAATTTATACAAAATCGACATCAAACTGCACCCGTAAACTTCACCCTAATCCCAACCCTAACCCGAACATAAACACTTACCCCAACCTTAACCCTAACTGTAACCCTAACACTGAACCTCATCCGCAACTAACCCCATGTCCAATGCTAACCCTAAACTCCACCCTCGACTTTTTACCAACTTTACACCAAACAGTAGCCCTAACTTCACCCTAACATGAACACTAAGCCTAACCCTAACAATAACCCAAACCCGAACCCTAGCCCCAACCCTACCACCAACCTTAGCCCAAACCCTAACAGCCACCCCCACACAAGCCCTAAACCCAACCCTCAAATTTAGACCGACACCAAGCTGCAGACCTAAACTTCTCCCTAACCCCAACCCTAAGCCAAACCGTAATCCTAACCCTTAACCCTAACATTATCTCTAAACCTACCACTAAATCTAACTCGAAAACTAACCCCAAGTTCAATGCCAACCCTAAACACAACACTCGATTTTTCCCAACCATAAACCAAACCGCAGCCCTAAACTTCACCCTAACATCAACACTAACCCTAACCCGAACCCGAACCCCAACCCCACCCCCAATACTACCAAAAACTCTAGCTGAAACCCTAACCGCAACCCCCACACCAACCTGAAACCTAACCCTCAAATTTATACCAAAGTGACACCAAACCTCAGCCCTAAACTTCACACTAATCCCAACCCTAACACAAACCCTAAACCTAAACCCTAAACCTAAACCTAGCCTTAACGCTAACATAAACCCTCACACGAAAACTAACCCCAAGTCCAATGCCAACCCTAAAGACAAACCTCGACTTTTTACCAACCCTACACCAAACCGAAGACCTAAACTTCACCCTAACACTGACACAAAGCCTAAACCTAACCCTAACCCGAACACAAACCCTAGCCCAAACCCTACCATCATCACCAGTGCAAACCCTAATGGCAATACCCACACCAACCCTAAACCCAACCCTTAAATTTATGCCAAATTGACACCAAACCGCAGCCCTAAACTTTACCCTAATACAACACTAAACCTAACCCTAATCCTAACCCGAACCTGAAACCTAGCCCCAACCCTACAACGAACCCTAGCCCAAACCCTAACTGCAACGACCACACCAACCCAAAACTCAACCCTCAAATTTATACCAAACTGACACCAAACCACAGCTCTAAACTTCACTCTAATCCCAAACCTAAACCAAACCCTAACTCTGACCCCAAACCCAACCCCTAGCCCTAACCCTACCAACAATCCTCTCTCGAAAACTAACCCCAACCCAATGCCAAGCCTAAACACATCCCTCGACTTTTTACCAGTCCTACACCAAAACACAGCCATAAACTACACCCTAATACCAACACTAAGCCTAACCCTAACCAGGACACAAACCCAAACCCTAGCCCCAAGCATACAACCAACTCTACCTCAATCCCTAAATGCAACCCCCACACCAACCCTAAACCCAACCCTCACTTTATACCATACCGACATGAAACCACACACCTAAACTTCACCCTAAACTGAACCCTAATACAAACTCATACCTTAACCCCTAACCATAAACATAGCACTAACCCTACCACCAATCCTCACCCGAAAACTAACCCCAAGTCCGTGCCAATGCTAAACACAACCTTACTTTTTACCAACCCTACATCAAACCACAGCCCTAAACTTCACCTTGTTGCGAACATTAAGGCCAACCATAACACCAGCCGTACCTGAAGACTAGTTCTAAACCTACCACCAACACTAGCCCAAACCCTAACTGCAACTCCCACACCAACCCGAACCCCAACCCTCAGATTTATACCAAACCGAACCAAACCTCAGCCCTAAACTTCACCCTAAACAGAACCCTAATCCAAAAACTGAACCTAACCCTTAACCCTAACTCTAGCCCTAAGCCTACCACCAAACCTCACCTGAAAACTAATCCAAAATCCAATGCCAACCCTAAACACAGCCCTAGACTTTTTACCAACCCTACACAAACCGCAGCCCTAAACTTCACCCAAACACTAACACTAAGCCTAAGACTAAACCTTACCTGAACCCTAGACCCAACCCTACCAGTAACCCTAGGCAAAACCCTAACCGCAAACCCCACACCAACCATAAACCAATCACTCTATTTATACAAAACCGACACAAAACCACAGCCCTAAACTTCACATTAATCCCAACCCTAACTGAAACACTAACCCTAACCCCTAACCCTAACCCTAGCTTTAACCCTCCCACCAACGCTTACCTGAAAATCACCCCAAGTCCAATGCCAGCCCTAAACACAACCCCCGACTTCTTACCAACCGTACACCAAACTACAGCCCTAAACTTCAACCTAACACCAACACTAAGCCTTACCCTAACCCAAACCTGAACCCGAACCAAAGCTCCAACCCTACCACCAACCCTAGCCCAAACACTAACCATAACACAAAGACTAACACTAAACCTAACCCTCAAATTTATACCAAGCTGACACCAAACCACAGTGCTAAACTTCACCCCAATAGCAATCCTAACCCAAACCCTGTTTGGAACCCCTAACACTAACCCTAGCCCTAACCCTGCAACCAACCCTCAACCAAAAACTAACCCCAAGTGCCATACCAACCCTAAACAAAACCCTCAAATTTTTACCAAACCCTACACCAATCTGCAGCCCTGAACTTCACACTAACACCAACACTAAGCCAACCCCTAGCCCTAACCCAAAGCCAAACCCTAGCCCCAACCCTACCACCAACCCTAGCCCAAACCCTTACAGTCACCCTCACACCAACCCGAAACAATGCCCTCAAATTTATACCAAAATGACACCAAACTGCACCCCTGAGCTTCACCCTAATCCCAACCCTAATCCAAAACCTAACCCTAACCTCTAAACCTAACCCTAGCCCTAACCTTAAAGCTAACACTCATCCGAAAACTAACCCCAAGTCCAAAGCCAACCCTAAACACAATCCTCAACTGTTTGCCAACCATGCAACAAACCGCAGTCCTAAACTTCACCGTAACACCAACACTAAGCCTAACCCTAAACCTAACCCGAACCCAAAACCTAGCCCCAACCCTACCAACATCCCTAAACTAACCCTAACCTAAACACCCACAACAACCCGAAAACCAACTCTCAAATATATACCAAACCAACATCAAACAGCAGACCTAAATTTCACCTTCACACCAACACTAAGCCTAACCCTAACACTAAGCTGAACCCTAAACCTAGCCCTAACCCTACAACAAACCCTCACCCGAAAACTAACCCCAAGTTCAATGTAAACCTAAACACAACCCTGAACTTTTTACCAACCCTACACAAAACCTCAGCCCTAAACTTCACCCAAAGACCAACACTAAGCTTACCCATAACCCTAACCCGAAACTGAACCCTAGACACAAACCTGACATCAACATTAACCCAAACCCTAACCTCAATCCCCAAACCAACCCTAAACCCAAACCTAAAGTTTATACCAAATCGACACCAAACCACTGCCCTAAACTTCACCCTAATCCCAAACCTAACCCTAACCCTAACACCTAACCCTAACCCTAGCCCTAACCTTACCACCAACACTTACCCGAAAACTAACCCCAAGTCCAATGCCAACCCTAAACACAACCTTAGACTTTTTACCAACCCGAGAGCAAACCGCAGCATGAAACTTCACCCTAACACCAACACTAAGCCCAATCCTAACACAAACCCGAACTTGAACCGAAGCCCCAACCCTACCACCAACCCAAGCCCAAACGCCAACCACAACACTCCAACACTAAACCCAACCCTCAAATTTATACCAAACCGACACCAAACTGCAGCCCTAAACTTCACCCTAATAGCAATCCTAACCCAAACCCTAACCATAATTCCTAACACTAAGCTTAGCCCTATGCCTACAACCAACCCTCACCCGAAAATTAATCCCAAGTCCAATGCCAACCGTTTATACAACCCCTGAATTTTTACCAAACCCTACACCAATCCGGAGTCATAAACGTCACTCTAACACCAACACTAATCCAAATCCTAAGCCTTACCCGAACCCAAACATAAGCCCCAACCCTACCACCAACCCTAGCCCAAACCCTAATCACAACCCCTACATCAACCAGAAGCCAACCCACAGATTTATACCAAACGGACACCAAACCACAGCCCTAAACTTCACCCTAATCCCAACCAGAACCTCAAACCCTAACCCTAACTCCTTACTCTAACCCTAGCCCTAACCTTAGGAGCAACCCTCACCCGAAAATTAATCCCAAGTCCAATGCCAACCCTAAGCACTACCCTCGAATTTTTAACAACCTGCCACCAAACTGCAGCCCTAACCTTCATTCTAACACCAACACTATGTCTAAGCCAAAACATAAACCAAACCCTAGCCCCAACCCTACCAGGAACTCTAGCCCAAACCCTAACAGCAAACACCCACACCAACCCAAAACCCAATGTGCAAATTTGTACCAAACTGACAACAAACTTCAGCCCTAAACTTCGCCCTAATCCCAACTCTAACCAAAACCATAACCCTAACCCCTAACCCTAACCCTAGCCCTAACCTTATTACCAAACCTCAGCCAAAAACTAACCCCTAGTCCACTGCCAACCCTAAACACAACCCTCGACTTTTTACAAACCCTACACCAAACCACAGAAAAACTTGACTATAACACCAACACTAAGACTAACCCTAACCCGAACCAAAACATGAACCCTAGTCCCAACCCTATCAGCAACCTAGCCCAAACCCTAACCGCAACACCCATACCAATCCCAAACCAACCACTCAAATTTATAACAAACAGACACCAAACCGCAGCCCTAAACTCACTCTAAACCGAAATCCAAACACAAACCCTAACACTAACACTAGCCCTGACCCTACCACCATCCCTCACCTGAAAATTAACCCCAAGTCCAATGCCAACCCTAAACACAACCATCCATTTTTTACAAACCCTACACCAAACCACAGCCCTAAACTTCACCGTGACACCAAATCTAACCTTAACCCTAACCCGAACCAAAACATGAACCCTAGACCCAACCCTACAACTAAACCTAGACCAAACCCTAACCACCACCCGCACACCAACCCGAAACCATACACTCAAATTTATATGAAAATGACAACAAACTGCAGCCTTAAACTTCACCCTAATCCCAGGCATAACCCAAACCCTAACCCTAACCCCTAACCCTAACCATAGCCTTAACCCTACTACCAACCCTCAAATGAAAACTAACCCCAAGTCCAATGTCAACCCTAAACACAAACCTCGAATTTCTACCAACCCTACAACAAACCACAGCCCTAAACTTCACCCTAACACCAACACTAAGCACAACCCTAACCTTAACCCAAACCTGATCCCAAGCCCCAACTCTACCAGCAATCCTAGACCAAACCCTAAACACAAACCCCACACCAACCCGTAAACCAACCCTCAAATTGATAACAAACTGACACCAAACCACAGCCCTAAACTTCACCCTAATCCCAACCCTAACCCAAACCCTAACTCTAAACCCTAACCCTAATTCTAGCAATAAACTTACCACCAAACCTCACCCAAAAACTGACCCCAAGTCCAATGCCAACCCTAAACACAACCCTCAAATTTTGACCAACTCTACACCAAACTATAGCCCTAAACTTCACCCTAACACCAACACTAATCCTAATCCTAACCTGAACCCGAACCCAAAACCTAGTCTGAACTCAACAACCAAACCTAGCCGAAACCCTAATGGAAACCCCCACACCAACCTGAAACCCAACTTGCAAATTTATACCAAACTGACACCAAACTGCAGCTCTAAACTTCACCCTTATCCCAACCCTAACACAAAACTTACCTAACCCCTAACCCTAACCCTAGCCCTAGCTTTACAACCAATCCTCACCCAAAAACTAGCCCGAAGTACAATGACAACCCTAAACACAACCCTCTACTTTTTACCAACCAAACCAAACTGCAGCCCTAAAATTCACCATAACAGTAACACTAAGCATATCTGAACCCGAACCCAATCCCTTGCTACAACCCTACCACCAAACCTAGCGACAGCCTACTGAACCCCCACATCAACCCTAAACGCAACTCTTAAATTTATACCAAAATGACACGAAACTGCAGCGCTAAACTTCACACTAATCTCAACCCTAAACTAATCCCCAACCCTTACCCCTAACCCTAACTCTAGCTCTAACCCTACCTCAAACCCTCATCCGAAAACTAACCCCAAGGCCAATGCCAACCTTAAATTCAACCCTTGACTTTTTACCAAGCGTACATCAAACCACAGCCCTAAATTTCACACTAACACCAACATTAAGCCTAACCTGAACCCTAACCCTAACCCTAGCCCCAACCCTACCACAAACCCAGCCCAACCCTAACCTCATAACCCACACCAACCCAAAACCCAACCCTCAAATTTATACCTAAGCGCCACCAAACCACAGCTCTAAATTTCACTCTAATCGCAACCCTAACCCAAATGCTAACCCTAAACCCTAACTTTAACCCTAGCCTTAAGGCTACAACCAACCCTCACCCGAAAACTAACACCAAGCCAAACCTAAACACAACCCTCGACTTTTTACCAAACCTACACCAAACCACAACCCTAAACTTCACCCTAACACCAGCACTTAGCCAAACCCTAACCCTAACCCAAAATCGAACGCGAGCCCCAATCCTGCCACCAACCCTAGCCCAAACCCTAACCACAACACCAAAACCAACCCTAAACCCAACCCTCAAGTTTTTACCAGACACCAAACCACAGCCCTAAACTTCACCCAAATCCCAATCACAAACCAAACACTAACACTAACCTCTAATCGACACCCTAGCCCTAACCTTACCACCATCTCTCACCCAAAAACTATCCCGAAGTCCAATGCAAACCCTAAACACAAACCTCGACATTTTACCAACCCTACACCAAACAAGAGCCCTAATCTTTACCCTAACACCAACACTAAGTTGAACCCGAACCTGAACCCGAACTTGAACACTAGTCCCAACCACCAACCCCAGCACAAACCCTAACCGCAATCCCGACACCAACCCTAAACCCAACCCTTAAATTTACAGCAAACTGACACCAAACTCAGTCCTGAACTTCACCCTAATCCCAATCCATACCCAAACCCTGACCCTAACCCCTAACACTAACACTAGCCCTAACCCTACAACCAACCCTCACCCAAAAACTAACCCCAAGTCCAATGCCAACCCTAAACACAATCCTCGAATTTTATGAACCCTATACAAAACGGCAGTCTAAGCTTCAACTTAACGCCAACACAAAGCCTAACAATAACTCTAACTAGCACCTGAACCCTAACCTCAACCATACAACCAAGCCTAGTCCAAACTCTAACTGCAAACCACACACCAAACTGAAACCAAGCCCTCAAATTTATATCAAAGTGAAACCAAACTGCAGCCCTAAAATTCACCCTAATCCCAACCCTAATCCAAACCCTAACCCTAACACCTATCCCTAATACTAGACATAACCCTACCACCAAACCTCACCTGAAAACTAACCCCATGTCCAATGTCAACCCTAAACACAACCCTCGACTTTTGCCCAACCCTATGCAAAACCGCAGCCCCAAACTTCACCCTAATACCAACACAAAGCCTAACCCTAACCCGAATCCAAACATGAACCAAAGGCAGAACCCTACCACCAACCCCAGACAAAACCCTATCCACAACACCCAAACAAACACTAAACCCAACCCTCAAATTTATACAAACTGACACCAAAAAGCAGCCCTAAATTTCACCCTAATCCCAACCCTAACCCAATCCCTAACCGTAACCCCTAACACTAACCCTAGTCCTAACTCTACCACAAACCCTCACCTGAAAACTAACCACAAGTCCTATGCCAACCCTAAACACTATCCTCGAATTTTTACCAAACCCTACATGAATCTGCACCCTAAACTTCACCCTAACACCAACACTAAGCCAAACTCTAACTAACCTGAACATGAACCACAGCCCCAACCTTACCATCAACACTAGCCCAAACCCTAACTGTAACCCATACACCAACCCGAACCTAATCCTAATATTTATACCAAACGGGCACCAAACCAAGCCCTAAACTTCACCCTAATCCCAACCGGAACCTCAAACCCTAACCCTAACCTTTTACCCTAACCCTAGCCCTAACCTTACGAGCAACCCAAACCCGAAAATTAACCCCAAGTCCAATGCCAACCCTAAATACTACCCTCAAGTTTACCAACCTGACACCAAACTGCAGCCCTAAATTTCACCTTAACACCAACACTTAGCCTAACCCTAACCCAAACCCAAACCCAAGCCCGAACCCGACCACCAACCCTAGCCAAAACCCTAACCGAACCCCACACACCAACCCAAAACCCAACCCGCAAATTTATACCATTACACCAAACCGCAGCTGTAAACTTCACCCTAATCCCAACCCTAAAACAAACTCTTAACCTAACCCCTAACCCTAACCCTAGCCCTAACCTTACAACCAATCCTCACACGAAAACTATCCCTAAGTCCACTGACAACCCAAAACACAACCCTCTACTTTTTAGCAACCCTACACCAAACTGCAGTCCTAAATTTCACCCTAACACCAATACTAAGCTTAACCAGAAACCAAACCCAATCCCTAGCTCCAACCAACCATCAAACCTAGCCCAAAGCCAAACTGTAACCCCCACACCAACCCTAAACCCAACTCTAAAATTTATACCAAAATGACACCATACTGCAGCCCTAAACTTCACTCGAATCCCATCCCTAACCCTAACCCTAACCCTAACCCTAACCCTAACCCTAACCTAAAACACAACCCTCGACTTTTTACCAACCGTACATCAAACCACAGCCCTAAACTTCACTCTAACAACAACATTAAGCCTAACCCGAACAATAACCTGAAACCGAACCCTAGCTCCAACCCTACCAACAACCATAGCCCAAACCCTAACCTCATTCCCCACACCAACCTGACACCCAACCCTCAAATTTATACCGAACCAACAACAAACTGCAGCCCTAAACTTGAACCTAATCCCAACCCTACTCAAATCCAAACACTAAACCCTAACCCTAACCCTAGCCCTAAAACTGCCACCAACGCTCACCCAAAAACTAACCCCAAGTCCAATGTCAAACCTAAACACAACCATCGAATTTCACCAACCCTACAATAAACTGCAGCCCTAAACTTCACTCTAACAACAACACTAAGCCTAACCCTAACCCAAACCCGAACTCAAACCCTAGCCCAAACCCTACCACTAACCCTAGCCCAAACCATAACCTCAATAACCACACCAACCCGAAAACCAAACCTCAAATTCATACCAAACTTACACCAAACCGCAGCCCTAAACTTCACCCTAATCCCAACCCTAATCGAAACACTAAGTCTAAGCCATAAACATAACCCTAACCCTAACCCTACCACCAACACTCACCTGAAAACTAACCCCAAGTCCAATGCCAACCCTAAACACAACCCTCGATTTTTACCAACCGTACACCAAACCACAGCCCCAAACTTCACCCTAACACCAACACTAAGCCTAAACCTAACCTGAACCCGAACCTGAACCAAAGCCCTAACACTACCACCAATCTTAGCTCAAACCCTAAGTGCAACACCCAAGCCAACACTAAACCAAACCCTCAAATTAATACCAAACCAACATCAAACCACAGCCCTAAACTTCAACATAATCTCATCGCTAACCCAACCCCTAACCAAAACCCCTAACACTAACCCTAGCCCTAACCCTACCACCAACCCTCGCCCTAAAACTAACCCCAAGTCCAATGCCAACCCTAAATACAACCATCGAATTTTACCAAACCCTACACCAATCCACAGCCCTAAACTTTACCCTGACACCATTCTAAACCTAACCCGAACCCGAACCCGAACATGAAACCTAGCACAAACCCTACCAGTCACCCTAGAGAAAACACTAACTGCAACCCCCACACCCACCCTGAAACCAAACCCTCAAGTTTATACCAAACCAAAACTAAACTGCAACCCTACACTTCACCCTAATTCTAACCCTGACCAAAACCCTATCCCTAACCCCTAACCCTAATCCTAGCCCTAACTCTACCATGAACCCTCACCCGAAAACTAACCACAAGTCCAATGCCAACCCAAAAAACAACCCTCGAATTTTTACCAACCCTACAAAAAACCGCAGCCCTTTACTTCACCCTAACACCAGCACTGAGCCTAACCATAACCCCAACCTGAGGACACCATCCCTCACCAGAAAATTAACGCCAAGTCCAATACCAACATTAAATACTACCCTCGACTTTTTACCAACCCTACACCAAATGGCAGCCATAAACTTCACCCTACAACAACACTAAGCCAAACCAAAACCATAATCAGAACAAGAAACTTAGCCACATTCTTACCACCAACACTAGCCCAAACCCAATCAGCAAACCCCACAATAATCAGAAACTCAACTCTCAAATTATACCAAACTTACAATAAACTGCACCCTTAAACTTCACCCTAATTCCAACCCTATCCCAAACCCTAACCCTAACCCCTAACCCTAACCATAGACATAACCCTACAACCACCCCTCACACGAAAACAAACCCCAAGTCCAATGCCAACCATAAACACAACCCTCGACTTTTTACCAACCCTACACCAAACCGCAGACTAAAACTTCACCTTAACACCCACACTAAGGCTAACCCTAACCCTAAACCAAACCTGAACCCTAGCCCCAACACTACCACCAACCCTAGCCCAAATCCTAACCTCCATGCCCACACAAACCCTAAACCCAAACCTTACATTTATACCAAACCCTCACCAAACTGCAGCCCTAAACTTCACCCCAATCCCAACCCTAACCCAAACCCTAACCCTAACCTTAGCCCTAACCTTACCACCAACCCTAATCTGAAAGCAAACCCCAAGTCAAAGCCAACCTTAAACACAACCCTCAACTTTTTACAAACCCTCCAACAAACCACTGCCCTAAACTTCACCATAACACCAACTCTAAGCCTAACCCTAACACAAACCCGAGTGAGAATCCTAGCCCCAAACCTACCACCAACTCTAGCCCAATCCCAAACCTCAACCTCCATACCTACCCTAAACCCAACCCTCAAATTTATAAAAACTGACACATACTGCAGCCCTAAACTTCAACCTAATTCCAACCCTAACCCAAACCCTAACTCTAACCCCTAACCGTAAACCTAGCTCTAAACCTACCACCAACCCTCACCCGAAAACTAACCCCAAGTACAATGCCAACCCTAAACACAACCCTTGACTTTTCACCAACCCTACACCAAACCACAGCCCTAAACTTCACCCTAACATCAACACTAAGCCTATCGCTAACCCCAACCTAAAAACTAACCCTAGCCCAACACTACAAACAACCCAAGACCAAACACTAACAGCAACACCCACACCAACCTGAAACTCAACCCTCAAATTTATACCAAACCGATACCAAACTGCAGTTCTAAACTTCACCCTTATACCAACACTAACCCAAAACCTAACTGTAACCACTACCCTTCATACTAGCCCTAAACTTACCACCGAATCTCACCCAAAAACTGAACCCAAGTCCAATGCCAACCCTAAACACAACCCTCAAATTGTGACCAACCTTACACCAAACCATAGCCCTAAACATCACCATAACACCAACACTAAATCTAACCCGAATCCCGAATCCGAACCCGAAACCCTAGCCCGAACATGACCACCAACCCTGGCTGATACCCTAACCACAACCCCCACAGCAACCCGACACCCAAATAAACATTTATACCAAACCAATACCAAACCACAGCCCTAAATTTCACCATAATTCCAACCCTAACACAACCGCTTACCCAAAACCCCACCATAACCTTAGCCCTGATCGTACAACCGATAATCACCTGAAAACTAGCCCAAAGTACAATGGCAACCCTAAACACAACCCTCGAATTTTTACCAAGTCTAAACCAAACTACAACCCTAAACTTCACCCTAACAGTAACACTAAGCCTAACCCGAACCCGAACCCAGTCCCTAGCTACACTCCTACCACCAAACCTAGCTGCAACCCCACACCAACCTTAAATGCAACTCTTAAATTTATACCAAAATGACACCATACCACAGCCCTAAACTTCACTCTATTCCCAACCCTAACCCAAACCCTAAACTTTACCTCTAACCCGAACCCTAGCTCTAACCCTACCTGCAACCCTCACCCGAAAACAAACCCCAGTTCAATGCCAACCTTCAACACAACCCTCGACTTTTTACAAACCATATATCAAACCACAGCCCTGAATTCACCCTAGCAACAACATTAAGCCTAACCCGAAACCTAGATCAAACCCTATCACCAACGCTAACCCAAACCCTAACCTCATCACCCACTCCAATCCAAAAACCTAACCTCAAATTTATACCAAACCGTCACAAAAACATAGCCCTAAACTTTACCCTATTCCCAAACCCAACCTAAATGCTAACCCTAAACCCTAACCCTAACCATAACCCTAGGCTACAACCAAAACCCACCCGAAAACCAACACCTATTCCAATGTGAAACCTAAACACAACCTTCGACATTTTACCAACCCTACACCAAACCACAACCTAAACTTCACCCTAACACCAGCACTAAGCCAAACCCTAACCCTATCCCTAAATCAAATCCTAGCCAAAATACTCAACCAACCCTAGCCCAAACCTTAACCGCAACACCCAAACCAACATTAAACCCAACCTTCAAATTTATACCAACCGACACCGAAAAGCAGCTTTAAACTTCACCCTACTTCCAACCCTAACCGTAAACCTTGACACTAACCCTACCCATAACTCTACCACGAACCCTCACCTGAAAACTAACCCCAAGTCCAACGCCAACCCTAAACACTATCCTCGAATTTTTACCAAATCCTACACAAATCCACAGCCCTAAACTTCACCCTAAAACCAACACTGAGACAAACTCTAACCCAAACCGAAACCCGAACCCAAAACCCAACCCTACCACCACCACAAGCTGAAAACCTAAACACAACCCCCACACCAACTCGAACCCAACTCTCAGATTTGTAACAAATGGACACCACACAGCAGCCCTAATCTTTGCTCCAATACCAACCAGAACCGCAAACATTAACCCTATTCTTTTACCTTAACACTAGACCTAATCTTACGAGCAACCCTCATGCAAAAATTAACCCCAGGTCCAATGCCAACCCTGAATACTACCCTCCACTTTTTATCAACCAAAAAAAAAACTGCAGCCCTAAATATCACCCAACACCAATACTTACCCTAACCCGAACACGAACCCGAACCCCAGCACGAACCCGACCACCAAACCTAGCCAAAACCCTAACCACAACACCCAAACCAACACTAAACCCAACCCACAAATTTAATCCAAACCGACACCAAAGACCAGCCCTAAACTTCACCCTAATCCAAATCCTATCCCAAACACTAACCGTAAACCCTAACACTAAACCTAGCCTTAACCCTACCACCAAATATCACCCAAAAACTTACCCCAAGTCTAATGCCAACCCTAAACACCACCCTCGACTTTTTACCAACCCGATACCAAACCTCAGCCCTAATGTTCACCCTAACACCAATACTAAGCCTAACCCTAACCCTAACCAGAACCCAAACACTAGCCCGACCCTATCACCAAACATAGCTGAAACCCTAATGCAACCCCGACACCTAACTGAAACCCAACTCTGAAATTAATACCAAACAGACACCAAAATGCAGCCTTAAACTTCACCCTAATCCCAGCTCTAACCCAAAACATTACAGTAACCCCTAGCCCTAACCCTAGCCCTAACCCTACCACCAAACCTCACCTGAAAACTAAGCCCCAAGTCCAACGCCAACCCTAAACACAACCCTCGACTTTTCACCAACCTTACACCAAACCGCAGCCCTAAACTTCACCCTAACATCAACACTAAGCCTATCGCTAACCCCAACTCAAAAAATAACCCTAGCACAACCCTACAACCAACCCTAGCCCAAACACTTACTACAACCCCCACACCAACACGAAACTCAACCCACAAATTTATACCAAACCGATACCAAACCACAGCCATAAACCTCACCCTTATACCAACCCTAACCCCAAACCTAACCGTAAACCCTACCCTTCATACTAGCCCTAAACTTACCACCGAATCTCACCCAAAAACTGACCCCAAGTCCAATGCCAACTGTAAACACAACCCTCAAATTGTGACCAACCTTACACCAAACCATAGCCCTAAACATCACCATAACACCAACACTAATCCTAACCAGAACCCGAACCCGAACATGAACCTGAAACCCTAGCTCAAACATGACCACCAACCCTAGCCGATGCCCTAACCGCAACCCCCACAGGAACCCGACATCCCAAATAAAAATTTATACCAAACCAACACCAAACCACAGCCCTAAACTTCACCATAATTCCAACCCTAACACAAACACTTACCCTAACCCCTAACCCTAACCCTTGCCGTGATCTTACAACCGATCGTCACCTGAAAACTAGCCCAAAGTACAATGGCAACCCTAAACACAACCCTCGACTTTTTACCAACTCTACACCAAACTGCAGCCCTAAATTTCACCCTCACAGCAACACCAACCCTAACCCGAACCCGAACCCAATCCCTAGCTACAGTCCTGCCACCAAACCTAGCCGATAGCCTAGTGGCAACCCCACACCAACCTTAAATGCAACTCTTAAATTTATACCAAAATGGCACCATACCACAGCCCTCAACTTCACTCTATTCCCAACCCTAACCCAAACCATACTGGCAACCCTCACCTGAAATCTAACCCCAGTCCAATGCCAACCTTCAACACAACCCTCGACTTCTTACCAACCATATATCAAACCACAGCCCTAAACTTCACCCTAACAGCAACATTAAGCCTAATCCCAACCCTAAACCAAACCAAACCCTAGCTTCAACCATACCACAAAAGTTATCCCAAAGCCTCACCTCATCACCCACTCCAATCCGAAAACCTATCCTCAAATTTATACCAAACCATCACTAAAGCAGAGCCCTAAATTTTACACCATTCCCATCGCCAACCCAAATACTAACCCTAAACCCTAGCCCTAACCATAAACCTAGGCTACAACCAAAACTCACCCGAAAACCAACACCAAGTCCAATGTCAAACCTAAACACAACCTTCAACTTCTTACCAACCCGACACCAAACTGCAGTCCTAACCTTTCCGTTAACACCAGCACAAAGCCTAACCCGAACCCAAAGACTGACCTGAACTCTAGGCCCAACCCTACAACCAACTGTTGCCCAAACCCTAAACAAAACCACAAAACCAACCCGAAACCCAACCCACAAATTTAGACCAAACCAAACCCAAACAGCAGCCCTGAAATTGACGCTAATTCCGACCCAACCCCAAAACCTAACCCTAACACTAGCCATAATCCTACCACCAACCCTCAGCCAAAAACTACCCCAAGTTCAATGTCAACCCTAAACACAACCCTCGAAATTTATGCATCCTACACCAAACTGCAGCCTGAAACGTCAACCTAACACCAACACAAAGCATAACAATAACTCTAAACTGCAACAGAACCGTAACCCAAGCTATAATCAAGCCTAGTCCAAACCCTAACCACAAATCCCACACCAACCCAAAACCAAACCCTCAAATTTATACCAAACTGAAACCAAACTGCAGCCCTAAACTTCACCCTAATCCCAGCCCTAATCCAAACCCTAACGCTAACACATAGCCCTAAACCTAGCCCTAAAACTACCACCAAACCTCACCCGAAAACTAACCCCACGTCCATGCCAACCCTAAACACAATCCTCGACTTTTTACCAACCCTACACAAAACCGCAGCCCTAAACTTCACCCTAACACCAACACAAAACCTAACCCTAACCTGTACCAGAAAGCAAGTCGAAGCTACAACCCTACCGTCAACCCTAGAGCAAACCTTAACTGCAACACCCAAACCAGCACTAAAGCCAACCTTCAAATTTATACCAACCAACACCGAGAAGCAGCCTTAAACTTCACCCTAATCCCAACCCTAACCCAAACCCTAACCGTAAACCCTAACACTAACCCTAGCCCTAACTCTACCATCAACCCTCACCTGAAAACTAACCCCAAGTACAACGCCAACCCTAAACACTATCCTCGAATTTTTACCAAGCCCTACACAAATCCACAGCCCTAAACTTCACCCTAAAATCAACACTGAGACAAACTCTAACCCGAACCCAAACCCGAAACCAAGACCCAACCCTACCACCAACACTAGCTCAAAACCTAACCGCAATCCCTACACCAACTCGAACTCAACTCTCAGATATGTACCAAAAGGACAACAAGCCACAGTCCTGATCTTCGCCCCAATACCAACCAGAACCGCAAATATTAACCCTATCTTTTTACCCTAACCCTAGCCCTAACCTTACGAGAAACCCTCATGCAAAAATTAACCCCAGGTCCAATGCCAACACTGAATACTACCTTCCACTTTTTATCAACCAAAAAACAAACTGCAGCTCTATATTTCACCCAACACCAATACTTAGCCTAACCCAAACCTGAACCCGAACCCCAGCACGAACCCGACCACCAAACCTAGCCAAAACCCTAACCGTAACACCCAAACCAACACTAAACCCAACCCTCAAATTTAATCCAAACCGACACCAAAGAGCAGCCCTAAACTTCACCCTAATCCAAATCCTATCCCAAACACTAACCGTAACCCCTAACACTAAACCTAGCCTTAACCCTACCACCAAATATCACCCAAAAACTTACGCCAGTCTAATGCCAACCCTAAACAACACCCTCGACTTTTTACCATCCCGACACCAAACCTCAGCCCTAATGTTCACCCTAACACCAATACTAAGCCTAACCCTAACCCTAACCAGAACCCAAACACTAGCCCGACCCTATCACCAAACATAGCTGAAACCCTAATGCAACCCCGACACCTAACTGAAACCCAACTCTGAAATTAATACCAAACAGACGCCAAAACGCAGCCTTAAACTTCACCCTAATCCCAGCTCTAACCCAAAACCTTACAGTAACCCCTAGCCCTAACCCTAGCCCTAACCCTACCACCAAACCTCACCTGAAAACTAAGCCCCAAGTCCAACACCAACCCTAAACACAACCCTCGACTTTTCACCAACCTTACACCAAACCGCAGCCCTAAACTTCACCCTAACATCAACACTAAGCCTATCGCTAACCCCAACTCAAAAAATAACCCTAGCACAACCCTACAACCAACCCTAGCCCAAACACTTACTGCAACCCCCACACCAACATGAAACTCAACCCGCAAATTTATACCAAACCGATACCAAACCGCAGCCATAAACCTCACCCTTATACCAACCGTAACCCCAAACCTAACCGTAAACCCTACCCTTCATACTAGCCCTAAACTTACCACCGAATCTCACCCAAAAACTAAGCCCTAAGTCCAATGCCAACCCTAAACACAACCCTCAAATTGTGACCAACCTTACACCAAACCATAGCCCTAAACATCACCATAACACCAACACTAATCTTAACCCGAACCCGAAACCTTAGCTCGAACATGACCACCAACCCTAGCCGATGCCCTAACCGCAACCCCCACAGCAACCCGACGCCCAAATAAAAATTTATACCACTCCAACACCAAACCACAGCGCTAATCTTCACCGTAATTGCAATCCTAACACAAACCCTTACACTAATCCCTCACCATACCCCTCAACCCTGATCGTACAACCGATCCTCACCTGAAAACTAAGCCCCAAGTCCAACGCCAACCTTAAACACAACCCTCGACTTTTCACCAACCCTACATCAAACCGCAGCCCTAAACTTCACCCTACAGCAACACTAAGCCTAACCCGAACCTGAACCAAATCACTAGCTACAGGCCTACCACCAAACCGAGACGATAGCCTAGCTGCAACCCCACACCAACTTTAAATGCAAGTCTTAAATTTATACCAAAACGACATCATACCACAGCCCTAAACTTCACTCTATTCCCAACCCTGCCCAAACCCTAAACTTTACCTCTAACACGTACCCTAACTCTAACCCTAGCGGCAACCATCACCCGAAAACTAACCCCAGTACAATGCCAACTTTCAACACAACCCTCGACTTTTTACCAACCATATATCAAACCATAGCCCTAAACTTCACCCTAACAACAACATTAAGCCTACCCGAACTCTAAACCAAACCCGAACTCTAGGTCCAACCCTACCACCAACGCTAACAAAAATCCTAACCTCATCCCCCACTCAATCCGAAAACCTACCCTCAAATTTATACCAAACTCCAACAAAAGCACAGCCCTAAACTTTCCCTATTTCCAACCCCAAACCAAATGCTAACCCTAAACCCTAACCCTAACAATAACCCTAGGTTACAACCAAAACTCACCTCAAAACCAACATCAGGACCAATATCAAACCTAAACATAACCTTTAACTTTTTACCAACCACAAACCAAACCGCACCCAAAACTTCACCCTAACACCAACACGAAGCCAAACCCTAACCCAATCCCTAAATCGAATCCTAGCCAAAATCCTCAACCAACCCTAGCCCAAACCCTAACAGCAACCACAATCAACCCTAAACCCAACCCTCAAGTTTATACCAAACTTACACCAAACCACGGCCCTAAATTTAACTCTAATCCTAACCGTAAACCAAACTCTAACAGTAACCCCCAACCCACACCCTAGCCCTAAGCTTACCACCAACTCTCACAAAAAACAAACCCAATGTTCAATGTAAACCCTATACACAACTCTCGATTTTTACAAACCCTACACCAAACCACAGTCCTAAAATTTCCCTTAACACCAAGACTAAACCTAACCCGAACCCAAACCCTAACCTGAACTCTAGGCCCACACTTACAACCAACTGTTGCCCAAACACTAAACACAACCCCGAAACCAACCCGAAACCCAAACCTCAAATTTATTGCAAACCAACACGAAACAGCAACGCTGAACTTCACCCTAATTCCTACCCACACGCAAACCCTAACCCTAACACTAGCCATAACCCTACCACCAACCATCACGCGAAAACTACACCAAGTCCAATGCCAACCCTAAACACAACCCTCGAATTTTACGAATCCCACATCAAACTGCAGCCCGAAACGTCAACCCAACAACAACACAAAGTATAACAATAACTCTAACCTGCACCCGAACCCTAACCCCAACCCTACCATCAAGCCTACTCCAAACCCTAACCACAAACCCCACACCAACACGAAACCAAACCCTCAAATTTATTCCAAACCGAAACCATACTGCAGCCCTAAATTCACCCTATCCCAACCCTAATCCAAACCGTAAACCTAAACCATAGCCCTAACCCTAGCCCTAACCCTACCACCAAACCTCACCCGAAAACTAACCCCACGTCCATGCCAACCCTAAACACAATCCTCGACTTTTTACCAACCCTACACAAAACCACAGCCCTAAATTTCACCCTAACACCAACACAAAACCTAACCCTAACCTGTACCCGAAAGCAAGTGGAAGCCACAACCCTACCATCAACCCTAGAGCAAACCTTAACTGCAACACCCAAAGCAACACTAAACCCAACCTTCAAATTTATGCCAACTGACACCAAAAAGTAGCCCTAATCTTCACCCTAATCCCAACCCTAACCCAAATCCTAACCGTAACCCCTAACACTAACCCGAGTCCTAATGCTACCACCAACCCTCACTCGAAATCTAACCCCAAGTCCAATGTCAACTCTAAACACAAACCTCGAAATTTACCAAAACCTACCCCATCCACATCCCTAAATTTTACCCTAAAACCAGCACTAAGAAAACCTAACCCTCCCCTGAACCCGAACCCATGTCCCAACCCTACAACCAACCCTAGCCAAAACCCTAACCGCAAAACCCTAACCAACCCAAACCCAAACCTCAGATTTATATCAAATGGACACCAAACCGCAGCCCTAAACTTAACCCGAATCACAACTGGAACCTCAAACCCTAACCCTAACCCCGAGCCCTAACACTAGCCCTAACCCTACCATCAAACCTCACCCGAAACTAACCGCACGTCCGATGTAAACCCTAAACTCAACCCTCGAATTTTTACCAACCCTATGCAAAATGGCAGCCTTAAACTTCACCCTAACACCAACACAAAGCCTAACCCTAACCCAAACCTGAGCACAAATAAAAGCCACAACCCTACCATCAACCCTAGACCAAAACTTAACCACAACACCCAAACAAACACTAAGCCCAACCTACAAATTTATACCAACTGACACCGAGAAGCAGCCTTAAACTTCACCCTAATCCCAATCCTAACCCAAACCCTAAGCGTAAACCCTAACACTAACCCTAGCCCTAACTCTACCACCAACCCTCACCTGAAAACTAACCCCAAGTACAACGCCAACACTAAACACTATCCTCGAATTTTTACCAAACCCTACACAAATCCACAGCCCTAAACTTCACCCTAAAACCAACACTGAGACAAACTCTAACCCGAACCCAAACCTGAACCCAAGACCCAACTCTACCACCAACACTAGCTCAAACCCTAACCGCAACCCCTACACCAACTCGAACCCAACTCTCAGATATGTACCAAACGGACACCAAGCCACAGCCCTGATCTTCGCCCCAATACCAACCAGAACAACAAACATTAACCCTATCCTTTTACCCTAACCCTAGCCCTAACCTTACGAGCAACCCCCATGCAAAAATTAACCCCAGGTCCAATGCCAACCCTGAATACTACCCTCCACTTTTTATCAACCAAAAATCAAACTGCAGCCCTAAATTTCACCCAACACCAATACTTAGCCTAACCCGAACCGGAACCCGAACCCCAGCACGAACCCGACCACCAACCCTAACTGCAACACCCAAACCAACACTAAAACCAACCCTCAAATTTTATCCAAACTGACACCAAAGACCAGCCCTAAACTTCACCCTAATCCAAATCCTATCCCAAACACTAACCGTAACCTCTAACACTAACCCTAGCCTTAACCCTACTACCAAATCCCTCCCAAAAACTTACCCCAAGTCTAATGCCAACCCTAAACACCACCCTCGACTTTTTACCAACCCGACACCAAATCTCAGCCCTAAAGGTCACCCAAACACCAATACTAAGCCTAACCCTAACCCTAACCAGAACCCGAACACTAGCCCCAACCTATCACCAAACATAGCTGAAACCCTAATGCAACCCCAACACCTAACTGAAACCCAACTCTGAAATTTATACCAAGCAGACACCAAAACGCAGCCTTAAACTTCACCCTAATCCCAACTCTAACCCAAAACCTAACCCTAAACCCTAGCCCTAACCCTAGCCTTAACCCTACCACCAAACCTCAACTGAAAACTAAGCTCCAAGTCCAACGCCAACCCTAAACACAACCCTCGACTTTTCACCAACCCTACAACAAACCACAGCTCTAAACTTCACCCTACAGCAACACTAAGCCTAACCCGAAACCGAACACAATCCCTAGCTACAGTCCTACCACCAAAACTAGCAAATAGCCTAACCTCAACCCCACACCAACCTTAAATGCAACTCTTAAATTTATACCAAAACAACACCATACCACAGACCTAAACTTCACTATATTTCCTACCCTAACCTAAACCCTAAACTTTACCTCTAACACGAACCCTAACTCTAACCTTACTGACAACCCTCATCCCAAAACTAATCCCAGTCCAATGCCAAACTTCAACAAAACCTTCGACTTTTTACCAACCATATATCAAACCACAACCCTAAACTTCACCCTAACAACAACATTAAGCCTAACCCGAACCCTAAACCAAACCCGAACCCTAGCTCCAACACGACCACCAATGCTAACAAAAATCCTAACCTCATCACCCAATCCAATACGAAATACTACCCTCAAATTTATACCAAACCCTCACAAAAGCACAGCCCTACACTTTACCCTATTCCCAACCGCAACCCAAATGCTAACCCTAAACCCTAACCCTAACCATAACCCTAGACTACCACCAAAACTCACCTGAGAACCAACAACCAGTACAATGTCAAACCTAAACACAACTTTCGACTTTTTAACAACCCTACACCAAACCGTAACCTAAACTTGACCCTAACACCAGGACGAAGCCAAACCCTAACCCTATCCTTAAATCGAATCCTAGCCAAATCCTCAACCAACCCTAGCCCAAACCTTAACAGCAACCACAATCAACCCTAAACCCAACCCTCAAGTTTTTGCCAAACTTACACCAATACACAGCCCTAAGTTACCCTTATCCCAACCGTAAACCAAACACTAATAGTAACCCCCAACCCACCACATAGCCCTAAACTTACCACCAACTCTCACAAAAAACTAACCCAATGTCCAATGGAAACCCTATACACACCTCTCCATTTTTACAAACCCTAAACCAAACCGCAGTCCTAACCTTTCCCCTAACACCAAGACTAAACCTAACCCAAACCCGAACCCTAACCTGAAATCTAGGCCCACCCTTACAACCAACTGTTGCCCAAACACTAAACACAACCCCGAAACCAACCCGAAACCGAACCCTCAAATTTATACCAAACCAACACAAAACAGCAGCCCTGAACTTCACCTTAATTCCGACCCAAACCCAAACCCTAACCCTAACCCTAGCCATAACCCTGCCACCAACCCTCAACCGAAAACTACCTCAAGTCCAATGCCAACCCTAAACACAACACTCGAATTTTATGAATCCCACACCAAACTGCAGCCCAAAACGTCAACCTAACAACAAAACAAAGCATAACAATAACTCTAACCTGCACCTGAACCCTAACCCCAACCCTACCATCAAGCCTACTCCAAACCCTAACCACAAACCCCACACCAACACGAAACCAAACGCTCAAATTTATTCCAAACCGAAAACGAACTGCAGCCCTAAACTTCACACTATCCCAGCCCTAAGCCAAACAATAACCCTAACCCATAGCCCTGACCCTAGCCCTAACCCTACAACCAAACCTCACCCGAAAACTAACCCCACGTCCATGCCAACCCTAAACACAATCCTCGACTTTTTACCAACCCTACACAATACCGCAGCCCTAAATTCACCCTAACACCAACACAAAACCTAACCCTAAACTGTACCCGAAAGCAAGTCAAAGCCACAACACTACCGTCAACCCTAGAGCAAACATTAACTGCAACACCCAAACCAGCACTAAACCCAATCCTCAAATTTATGCCAACTGACACCAAAAAGTAGCCCTAATCTTCACCCTAATCCCAACCCTAACCCAAATCCTAATCGTAACCCCGAACACTAACCCGAGCCCTAATGCTACCACAAACCCTCACTCGAAATCAAACCTCAAGTCCAATGTCAACTCTAAACACAAACCTCGAAATTTACCAAACCCTACCCCATCCACATCCCTACATTTCACCCTAACACCAGCACTAAGAAAACCTAACCCTCCCCTGAACCCGAACCCATGTCCCAACCCTACAACCAACCCTAGCCAAAACCCTAACCGAAAACCCCGAACCGACCCAAACCCAAACCTCAGATTTATATCAAATGGAAACCAAACCGCAGCCCTAAACTTAACCCGAATCACAACTGGAACCTCAAACCCTAACCCTAACCCCTAGCCATAACCCTAGCCCTAACCCTACCACCAAACCTCACCGAAAACTAAGCCACAAGTCCAACGCCAACCCTAAACACAACCCTCGACTTTTCACCACCCGTACACCAAACCGCAGCCCTAAACTTCACCCTACAGCAACACTAAGCCTAAAACGAACCAAACCCAATCCCTAACTACAGTCCTACCACAAAACCAAGCCGATAGCCTAGCTGTAACCCCACACCAACCTTAAATGCAACTCTTAAATTTATAACAAAACGACACCATACCACAGCCCTAAACTTCACTCTATTCCCAACCCTAACCCAAACCCTAAACTTTAGCTCTAACACGAACCATAACCCTAACCCTACTGGCAACACTCACCCGAAAACTAACCCCAGTCCAATGCCAACCTTCAACACAACCTTCGACTTTTTACCAACCATATATCAAACCACAGCCCTAAACTTCACCCTAACAACAACAATAAGCCTAACCGAAACCTAAACCAAACCCGAAACCTAGCTGCAACCCTACCACCAACGCTTACAAAAATCCTAACCTCATCACCCACTCCAATCCGAAAAACTACCCTCAAATTTACACCAAACCCTCAAAAAGCACAGCCCAAAAACTTTATCCTGTTCCCAACCTCAACCCAAATGCTAACCCTAACCCTAACCCTAACAATAACCATAGGCTACAACCAAAACTCACCTGAAAACCAACACCCAGTCCAATGTCAAACCTAAACACAACCTTCGACATTTTACCAAACCTACACCAAACTGTAACCTAAACTTCATCCTAACACCACCAAGAAGCCAAACCCTAACCCTATCCTTAAATCGAATCCTAGCCAAAATCCTCAACCAACCCTAGCCCAAACCCTAACAGCAACCACAATCAACCCTAAACCCAACCCTCAAGTTTATACCAAACTTACACCAAACCACGGCCCTAAATTTAACCCTAATCCCAACCGTGAACCAAACCCTAACAGTAAACCCCAACCCACACCCTGGCCCTAACCTTACCACTAACTCTCACAAAAAACTAACCCAATGTCCAATGTAAACCCTATACACAACTCTCGAATTTTACAAACCCTACACCAAACCGCAGTCCTAACCTTTCCCCTAACACCAAGACTAAACCTAACCCGAACCGGAACCCTAACCTGAACTCTAGGCCCACCCTTACAACCAACGGTTGCCCAAACACTAAACACATTCCCGAAACCAACCCGAAACCCAAACCACAAATTTATTCCAAACCAACACGGAACAGCAGCGCTGCACTTCACCCTAATTCCTACACACACCCAAACCCTAACACTAACACTAGCCATAACCCTACCACCAACCCTCACCTGAAAACTACCCCAAGTCCAATGCCAACCCTAAACACAACCCTCGAATTTTAAGAATCCTACACCAAACTGAAGACGGAAACATCAACCCAACAACAACACAAAGCATAACAATAACTCTAACCTGTACCCAAACCCTAACCCCAACCCTACCATCAACCATAGTCCAAACCCTAACCACAAACCCCACACCAACAGGAAACCAAACCCTCAACTTTATACCAAACCGAAACCAAACTGCAGCCCTAAACTTCACCCTAATCCCAGCCCTAATCCAAACACTAACCCTAACCCCTAGCCCTAACCCTAGCCCTAACCCTACCACCAAACATCACCTGAAAACAAACCCGACGTCCATGACAACCCTAAACACAATCCTCCACTTTTTACCAACCCTACACAAAACCACAGCCCTAAACTTCACCCTAACACCAACACAAAACCTAACCCTAACCTGTACCCGAAAGCAAGACCAAACCACAACCCTACCGTCAACCCTAGAGCAAACCTTAAATACAACACCCAAATCAACACTAAACCGAACCTTCAAATTTATGCCAACTGACACCAAAAAGTAGCCCTAATCTTCACACTAATCCCAACCCTAACCCAAACCCTAACCGTAAACCCTAACACTAACCCGAGCCCTAATGCTACCACCAACCCTCACTCGAAATCTGACCTCAAGTCCAATGTCAACTCTAAACACAACCCTCGAAATTTCACCAAACCCTACTCCGTCCACATCCCTAAATTTCACCCTAACGTCAGTACTTAGAAAACCAAACCCTACCCTGAACCCGAACACATGTCCCAACCCTACAACCAACCCTAGACAAAACCCTAACCGCAAACCCCTAACCAACCCAAACCCAAACCTCAGATTTATATCAAATGGACACCAAACCACAGCCCTACACTTAACCCGAATCACAACTGGAACCTCAAACCCTAACCCTAACCTCTAGCACTAACCCTAGCCATAACCCTACCATCAAACCTCAACCGAAAACTAACCCCATGTCCGATGTCAACCCTAAACTCAACAATCGAATTTTTACCAACTCTATGCAAAACCACAGCCTTAAACTTCACCCTAACACCAGCACAAAGCCTAACCCTAACCCAAACCTGAACACGAATCGAAGCCACAACCCTAACATCAACCCTAGACCAAACCTTAACCACAACACCCAAACCAACACTACACCCAACCTTCAAATTTATACCAACCGACACCGAGAAGCAGCCTTAAACTTCACCCTAATCCCAACCCTAATCCAAACCCTAACCGTAACCCCTAACACTAACCCTAGCCCTAACTCTACCACCAACCCTCACCTGAAACCTAACCCCAAGTACAACGCCAACACTAAACACTATCCTCGAATTTTTACCAAACCCTACACAAATCCACAGCCCTAAACTTCACCCTAAAACCAACACTGAGACAAACTCCAACCCGAACCCAAACCCGAACCCAAGACCCAACCCTACCACCAACACTAGCTCAAACCCTAACCACAACCAATACACCAACTCGAACCCAACACTCAGATATGTACCAAACGGACATCAAGCCACAGCCCTGATTCGCCCCAATAACAACCAGAACCGCAAATATTAACCCTATCCTTTTACCCTAACCCTAGCCCTAACCTTACGGACAACCCTCATGCAAAAATTAACCCCAGGTCCAATGCCAACCCCGAATACTACCCTCGAATTTTTATCAAGCAAAAATCAAACTGCAGCCCTAAATTTCACCCAATACCAATACTTAGCCAAACCCAAACCTGAACCCGAACCCCAGCACGAACCTGACCACCAACCCTAGCCAAATCCCTAACCGCAACACCCAAACCAACACTAAACCCAACCCTCAAATTTAATCCAAACAGACACCAAACAGGAGCCCTAAACTTCACCCTAATCCAAAATACTATCCCAAACAATAACCGTAACCCCTAACACTAAACCTAGCCTTAACCCTACCACCAAATCTCACCCAAAAACTTACCCCAAGTCTAATGCCAACCCTAAACAACACCCTCGACTTTTTACAAACCCGACACCAAACCTCAGCCCTAAAGTTCAGCCCAACACCAATACTAAGCCTAACCCTAACCCTAACCAGAACCGAAACACTAGCCCGACCCTATCACCAAACATAGCTGAAACCCTAATGCAACCCTGACACCTAACTGAAACACAACTCTGAAATTTATACCAAACAGACACCAAAACGCAGCCTTAAACTTCACCCTAATCCCAACTCTAACCCAAAACCTAACCCTAACCCCTAGCCCCAACCCTAGCCCTAACCCTACCACCAAACCTCACCCAAAAACTAAGCCCCAAGTCCAACACCAACCCCAAACACAACGCTCAACTTTTCAACAACCCTACACCAAACCGCAGCCCTAATCTTCACCCTACAGCAATACTAAGCCTAACCCGAATCCGAACCAAATCCCTAGCTACAGTCCTACCACCAAACCTAGCCAATAGCCTAGCTGCAACCCCACACCAACCTTAAATGCAACTCTTAAATTTATGCCAAAGCGACACCATGCCACAGCCCTAAACTTCAACCTAACATCAACACAAAGCCTATCGCTAACCCCAACCCAAAAACTAACCCTAGCCCAACTCTTCAAACAACCCTAGCCCAAAAACTAACTGCAATCCCCACATGAACCCGAAACTCAACCCGCAAATTTATACCAAACCGATACTGAACCACAGCCCTAAACTTCACACTTATAACAACGCTAAGCCCAAACCTAACCGTAAACCCTACCCTTCATACTAACCCTAAACTTACCACCGAATCTCACCCAAAAACTGAACCCAAGTCCAATGCCAACCCTAAACACAACCCTCAAAATGTGACCAACCTTACACCAAACCATAGTCCTAAACATCACCATAGCACCAACATTAATCCTAACCCGAACCCGAAACCCTAGCTGGAACATGACCACCAACCCTAGCCTATGCCCTAACCGCAACCCCCACGGCAACCTGACACCCAAATAAAAATTTATACCACTCCAACACCAAACCACAGCACTAAACTTCACCGTAATTGCAATCCTAACACAAACCCTTACCCTAACCCCTCACCGTAGCCCTCGTCCTGATCGTACAACCGATCCTCACCTGAAAACTAAGCCCCAAGTCCAACACCAACCCTAAACACAACCCTCGACTTTTCACCAACCCTACATCAAACCGCAGCCCTAAACTTCACCCTACAGCAACACTAACCTAACCCGAACCTGAACCCAATCCCGAGCTACAATCCTACCACAAAAACTAGCCAAAAGCCTACCTTCAACCCCACACCAACTTTAAATGCAACTCTTAAATTTATACCAAAACGACACCATACCACACCCCTAAACTTCACTCTATTCCCAACCCTAACCCAAACACTAACCTTTACCTCTAACACGTAACCTAACTCTAACCCTTGCGGCAACCCTCACCCGAAAACTAACCCCAGTCCAATGCCAACCTTCAACACAACCCACGACTTTTTACCAACCATATATCAAACCAGAGCCCTAAACATCACCCTAACAACAACATTAAGCCTAACCCGAACCCTAAACCAAACCCGAACCCTAGCTCCAACCCTACCACCAACGCTAACAAAAATCCTAACCTCATCACCCACTCCAATCCGAAAACCTACCCACAAATTTAAACCAAACCCTCACAAAAGTACAGCCTTAAACTTTACCCTTTTCCCAACCCCAACCCAAATGCTAACCCTAAACCCTAACCATAACCATAAACCTAGGCTACAACCAAAATTCACCTGAAAACCAACACCAAATCCAATGTCAAACCTAAACAAAACCTTCGATTTTTACCAACCCTACACCAAACCGCAACCTAAACTTCACCCTAACACCAGCACGAAGCCAAACCATAACCCTATTATTAAATTGAATTCTAGACAAAATCCTCAACCAACCCTAGCCCAAACCCTAACAGCAACCACAATCAACCCTAAACACAACCATCAAGTTTATACCAAACAGACAAAAAACCACAGCCCAAAATTTAACCCTAATCCAAACCGTAAACCAAACCCTAACAGTAACCCCTAACCCACACCCTAGCCCTAACCTCACCACCAACTCTCACAGAAAATTAACTCAATGTCCAATGCAAACCCTATACACAACTCTTCATTTTTACAAACCCTACACCAAACCACAGTCCTAACCTTTCCCCTAACACCAACACTAAACCTAAACCAAACCCGATCCCTAACCTGAAATCTAGGCCCAACCCTACAACCAACTGTTGCCCAAACACTAAACACAATCCCGAAACCAACCCGAAACCCATCCCTCAAATTTATTCCAAACCAACACGAAACAGCAGCCCTGAACTTCACATAATTCGGACCCATACCCAAAACCTAACCCTAACACTAGCCATAACCCTACCACCAACCCTCACGCGAAAACTACCCCAAGTCCAATGCCAACCCTAAACACAACACTCGAATTTAATGAATCCTACACCAAGCTGCCACACGAAACGTCAAACCAACAACAACACAAAGCCTAACAATAACTCTGACCTGCACCCGAAACCTAACCCCAACCCTACCATCAAGCCTACTCGAAACTCTAACCACAAACCCCACACCAACACGAAACCAAACCCTCAAATGTATACCAAACCGAAACCAAACTGCAGCCCTAAACTTCACCCTAATCCCAGCCCTAATCCAAACCCTAACCCTAACCCAAGCCCTAACCCTAGCCCTAAACCTACCACCAAACCTCACCCGAAAACTAACCCCACGTCCATGCCAACCCTAAACACAATCCTCGACTTTTTACCAACCCTACACAAAACCGCAGCCCTAAACTTCACCCTAACACCAACACAAAACCTAACCCTAACCTGTACCCGAAAGCAAGTCGAAGCCACAACCCTACCGTCAACCCTAGAGAAAACCTTAACTTCATCACCCAAACTAACAGTAACCCAACCTTCAAATTTATGCCAACTGACACCAAAAAGTAGCCCTAATCTTCACCCTAATCCCAACCCTAACCCAAATCCTAACCGTAACCCCTAACACTAACCCGAGCCCTAATGCTACCACCAACCCTCACTCGAAATCTAACCCCAAGTCCAATGTCAACTCTAACCACAACCCTCGAAATTTACCAAACCCTACCCCATCCACATCCCTACATTTCACCCTAACACCAGCACTAAGGAAACCTAACCCGAACCCATGTCCCAACCCTACAACCAACCCTAGCCAAAACCCTAACCGCAAACCCCTAACCAACACAAACCCAAACCTCAGATTTATATCAAATGGACACCAAACCGCAGCCCTAAACTTAACCCGAATCACAACTGGAACCTCAAACCCTAAGCCCAAACTCTAGCCCTAACCCTAGCCCTAAACCTACCATCAAACCTCACCCGAAAACTAACCCCCAGTCCGAAATCAACCCTAAACTCAACCCTCGAATTCTGACCAACCCTATGCAAAACCGCAGCCTTAAACTTCACCCTAACACCAACACAAAGCCTAACCCTAACCCAAACCTGAACACGAATCGAAGCCACAATGCTACCGTCAATCCTAGAGTAAACCTTAACCGCAACACCCAAACCAACACTAAACCTAACCTTCATATTTATAAAAACCGACACCGAGAAGCAGCCTTAAACTTCACCCTAATCCCAACCCTAACCCAAACCCTACCCGTAAACCCTAACACTAACCCTAGCCCTAACTCTACCACCAACCCATACCTGAAAACTAACCCCTAGTCCAACGCCAACCCTAAACACTATCCTCGAATTTTTACCAAACCCTACACAAAACCGCAGCCCTAAACTTCACCCTAACACCAACACAAAACCTAACCCTAACCTGTACCCGAAAGCAGGTCGAAGCCAAAACCCTACCGACAACCCTAGAGCAAACCTTAACTGCAACACCCAAACCAGCACTAAACCCAACCTTCAAATTTATGACAACTGACACCAAAAAGTAGCCCTAATCTTCACCCTAATCCCAACCCTAACCCAAATCCTAACCGTAACCCCTAACACTAACCCGAGCCCTAATGCTACCACCAACCCTCACTCGACATCTAACCCCAAGTCCAATGTCAACTCTACACACAACCCTCGAAATTTACCAAACCCTACCCCATCCACATCCCTACATTTCACCCTAACACCAGCACTAAGAAAACCTAACCCTTCCTTGAACCCGAACCCATGTCCCAACCCTCCAACCAACCCTAGCCAAAACCCTAACCGCAAACCCCTAACCAACACAAACCCAAACCTCAGATTTATATCAAAAGGACACCAATCTGCAGACCGAAACTTAACCCAAATCACAACTGGAACCTCAAACCCTAAACCTAAACCCTAGCCCTAACCCTACGCCTAACCCTACCATCAAACCTCACCCGAAAACTAACCCCACGTGTGATGTCAACCCTAAACTCAACCCTCGAATTTTTAGCAACCCTATGCAAAACCGCAGCCTTAAACTTCACCCTAACACCAACACAAAGCCTAACCCTAACCTGTACCTGAAAGCAGGTCGAAGCCCCAAGTCTAATGGCAACCCTACACCAAACCGCAGCTCTAAACTTCACCCTACAACAACACTAAGCCTAACCCGAACCTGAACCCAATCCCTAGCTACATTCCTACCACCAAAACTAGCCAATAGCCTAACCTCAACCCCACACCAACCTTAAATGCAAGTCTTAAATTTATACCAAAACGACACCATACCACAGCCCTAAACTTCACTCTATTCCCAACCGTAACCCAAACCCTAACCTTTACCTCCAACACGAACCCTAACTCTAACCCTACTGGCAACCCTCACCCCAAAACTAACCCCAGTCCAATGCCAACCTTCAACACAACGCTCGACATTTTACCAACCATATATCAAACCACAGCCTTAAACTTCACCCCAACAACATCAAGCCTAACCTGAACCCTAAACCAAACCCGAACCCTAGCTCCAACACTACCAACAATGCTAACAAAAATCCTAACCTCATCAACCACTCCCATCCGAAAACCTACCCCCAAATTTATACCAAACCCTCACAAATGCACAGCCCTAAACTTTACCCTATTCCCAACCCCAACCCAAATGCTAAACCTAAACACAAAGCCTAACCCTATCCCAAACCTGAACACGAATCGAAGCCACAATGCTACCGTCAACCCTAGAGTAAACCTTAACTGCAACACCCAAACCAACACTAAACCTAACCTTCATATTTATAAAAACCGACACCGAGAAGCAGCCTTAAACTTCACCCTAATCCCAACCCTAACCCAAACCCTAACCATAACCCCTAACACTAACCCTAGCCCTAACTCTACCACCAACCGTCACCTGAAAACTCACCCCAAGTCCAACGCCAACCCTAAACACTATCCTCGAATTTTTACCAAACCCTACACAAATCCACAGCCCTAAACTTCACCCTAAAAGCAACACTGAGACAAACTCTAACCGAACCCAAACCCGAACAAAAGACCCAACCCTACCACCAACACTAGCTCAAACGCTAACCACAACCCCTACACCAACTCGAACCCAACTCTCAGATATGTACCAAACGGACATCAAGCCACAGCCCTGATCTTCGCCCCAATAAGAACAAGAACCGAAAACATTAACCCTATCCTTTTACCTTAACCGTAGACCTAACCTTACGAGCAACCCTCATGCAAAAATTAACCCCAGGTCCAATGCCAACCCTGAACACTACCCTCCAATTTGTATCAACCAAAAATCAAACTGCAGCCCTAAATTTCACCAAACACCAATACTTAGCCTAACCCGTACCCGAAACCCAGAATGAACACGACCACCAACCCTAACTGCAACAACCAAACCAATACTAAACCCAAACCTCAAATTTAATCCATACTGACACCAAAGACCATCCCTAAACTTCACCCTAATCCAAATCCTATTCCAAACACTAACCGTAACCCCTAACACTAACCCTAGCCTTAACCCTACGACCAAATCTCACACAAAAACTTACCCCATGTCCAATGGCAAAACTAAACACCACCCTCGACTTTTTACCAACCCGACAACAACCTCAGCCCTAAGGTTCACCCTAACACCAATACTAAGGCTAACCCTAACCCTAACCAGAACCTGAACACTAGCACCAACCTATCACCAAACATAGCTGAAACCCTAACGCAACCCCAACACCTAACTGAAACCCAACTCTGAAATTTATACCAAACAGACACCAAAACGCAGCCTTAAACTTCACCCTAATCCCAACCCTAACCCAAACCCTAACCCTAAACCCTAGCCCTAACCCTAGCCCTAACCCTACCACCAAACCTCACCCGAAAACTAAGCCCTAAGTCCAACGCCAACCCTAAACACAACCCTCGACTTTTCACCAACCCTACACCAAACCGCAGCTCTAAACTTCACCCTACAGCAACACTAAGCCTAACCCGAACCCAAACCCAATCCCTATCTAACCTCAAACCCACACCAACCTTAAATGCAACTCTTAAATTTATACCAAAACGACACCATACCACAGCCCTAAACTTCACTCTATTCCCACCGTAACCCAAACCCTAACCTTTACCTCTAACACGAAACCTAACTCTAACCCTACCGGCAACCCTCACCCCAAAACTAACCCCAGTCCAATGCCAACCTTCAACACAACCCTCGACTTTTTACCAACCATATATCAAACCACAGCCCTAAACTTCACCCCAACAACAACATTAAGCCTAACCCGAACCCTAAACCAAACCCGAACCCTAGCTCCAACACTACCAACAACGCTAACAAAAATCCTAACCTCATCAACCACTCCAATCCGAAAACCTACCATCAAATTTATACCAAACCCTCACAAATGCACAGTCCTAAACTTTACCCTATTCCCAACCCCAACCCAAATGCTAACCCTAAACCCTAACCCTAACCATAACCCTAGGCTACAACCAAAATTCACCTGAAAACCAACACCAAATCCAATGTCAAACCTAAACACAACCTTCGACTTTTTACCAACCCTACACCAAACCGCAACCTAAACTTCACCCTAACACCAGCACGAAGCCAAACCCTAACCCTATCCTTAAATCGAATTCTAGACAAAATCCTCAACCAACCCTAGCCCAAACCCTAACAGCAACCACAATCAACCCTAAACCCAACCCTCAAGTTTATACCAAACTGACAACAAACCACAGCCCAAACTTCACCCTAATCCCAACCGAAACCCAAACCCTAACAGTAAGCCCTAACCCACACCCTAGCCCTAACCTCACCACCAACTCTCACAGAAAATTAACCCAATGTCCAATGCAAACCCTATACACAACTCTCCATTTTTACAAACCCTACACCAAACCGCAGTCCTAACCTTTCCCCTAACACCAACACTAAACCTAAACCAAACCCGATCCCTAACCTGAAATCAAGGCCCACCCTACAACCAACTGTTGCCTAAACACTAAACACATTCCCGAAACCAACCCGAAACCCATCCCTCAAATTTATTCCAAACCAACACGAAACAGCAGCCCTGAACTTAACCCTAATTCCGACCCATACCCAAACCCTAACCCTAACACTAGCCATAACCCTACCACCAACCCTCACGCGAAAACTACCCCAAGTCCAATGCGAACCCTAAACACAACACTCTAATTAAATGAATCCTACACCAAGCTGCCACCCGAAACGTCAAACCAACAACAACACAAAGCATAACAATAACTCTAACCTGCACCTGAAACCTAACCCCAACCCTACCATCAAGCCTACTCGAAACTCTAACCACAAACCCCACACCAACACGAAACCAAACCCTCAAATTTATACCAAACCGAAACCAAACTGCAGCCCTAAACTTCACCCTAATCCCAGCCCTAATCCAAACCCTAACCCTAACGCATAGCCCTAACCCTAGCCCTAAACCTACCACCAAACCTCACCCGAAAACTAACCCCACGTCCATGCCAACCCTAAACACAATCCTCGACTTTTTACCAACCCTACACAAAACCGCAGCCCTAAACTTCACCCTAACAGCAACACAAAACCTAATCCTAACCTGTACCCGAAAGCAAGTCGAAGCCACAAACCTACCGTCAACCCTAGAGCAAACCTTAACTGCATCACATAATCAACACTAACTCAACCTTCAAATTTATGCCAACTGACACCAAAAAGTAGCCCTAATCCTCACCCTAATCCCAACCCTAACCCAAATCCTAACCGTAACCCCTAACACTAACCCGAGCCCTAATGCTACCACCAACCCTCACTCGAAATCTAACCCCAAGTCCAATGTCAACTCTAAACACAACCCTCGAAATTTACCAAACCCTACCCCATCCACATCCCTACATTTCACCCTAACACCAGCACTTAGAAAACCTAACCCTCCCCTGAACCCGAACCCATGTCCCAACCCTACAACCAACACTAGCCAAAACCCTAACCGCAAACCCCTAACCAACACAAACCCAAACCTCAGATTTATATCAAATGGACACCAAACTGCAGCCCTAAACTTAACCCGAATCACAACTGGAACCTCAAACCCTAACGCTAAACCCTAGCCCTAACCCTAGCCCTAACCCTACCATCAAACCTCACCCGAAAACTAACCCCACGACCGATGTCAACCCTAAACTCAACCCTCGAATATTTACCAACCCTATCAAAACCACAGCCTTAAACTTCACCCTAACACCAACACAAAGCATAACCCTAACCCAAACCTGACAATGAATCTAAGCCACAACGCTACCGTCAATCCTAGAGCAAACCTTAACCGCAACACCCAAACAGACACTAAACCCAACCTTCAAATTTATACCAACTGAAACCGAGAAGCAGCCATAAACTTCACCCTAATCCCAACCCTAACCCAAAACCTAACCGTAAACCCTAACACTAACCCTAGCCTTAACTCTACCAACAACCCTCACCTGAAAACACACCCCAAGTCCAACGCCAACCCTAAACACTATCCTCGAATTTTTACCAAACCCTACACAAAACCGCAGCCCTAAATTTCACCCTAACACCAACACAAAACCTAACCCTAACATGTACCCAAAAGCAGGTCGAAGCCAAAACCCTACTGTCAACCCTAGAGCAAACCTTAACTGCAACACCCAAACCAGCACTAAACCCAACCTTCAAATTTATGCCAACTGACACCAAAAAGTAGCCCTAATCTTCACCCTAATCCCAACCCTAACCCAAATCCTAACCGTAACACCTAACACTAACCCGAGCCCTAATGCTACCACCAACCGTCACTCGAAATCTAACCCCAAGTCCAATCTCAACTCTAAACACAACCCTCGAAATTTACCAAACCCTACCCCATCCACATCCCTACATTTCACCCTAACACCAGCCCTAAGAAAACCTAACCCTGCCCTGAACCCGAACCCATTTCCCAACCCTACAACCAACCCTAGCCAAAACCCTAACCGCAAACCCTAACCAACCCAAACCCAAACCTCAGATTTATATCAAATGGACACCAAACCGCAGCCCTAAACTTAACCCGAATCACAACTGGAACTTCAAACCCTAATCCTAACCACTAGTCCTAACCCTAGCCCTAACCCTACCATCAAACCTCACCCGAAAACTATCCCCACGTCCGATGTCAACCCTAAACTCAACCCTCGAATTCTGACCAACCCTATGCAAAAGCGCAGCCTTAAACTTCACCCTAACACCAACACAAAGCCTAACCCTATCACAAACCTGAACAAGAATCGAAGCCACAACCCTACCGTCAACCCTAGAGCAAACCTTAACCGCAACACCCAAACCAACAGTAAACCCAACCTTCAAATTTATACCAACCGACACCGAGAAGCAGCCTTAAACTTCACCCTAATCCCAACCCTAACCCAAACCCTAACCGTAACCCCTAACACTAACCCTAGCCATAACCCTACCACCAAACGTCACCCGAAAACTAAGCCCTAAGTCCAACACCAACCCTAAACACAACCCTCGACTTTTCACCACCCCTACACCAAATCGCAGCTCTAAACTTCACCCTACAACAACACTAAGCCTAACCCGAACCCGAACCCAATCCTAGCTACAGTCCTACCACCAAAACTAGTCAATAGCCTAACCTCAACCCCACACCAACCTTAAATGCAACTCTTAAATTTATACCGAAACGACACCATACCACAGCCCTAAACTTCACTCTATTCCCAACCCTAACCCAAACCCTAACCTTTACCTCTAACACGAACCCTAACTCTAACCCTACCGGCAACGCTCACCCCAAAACTAACCCCAGTCCAATGCCAACCTTCAACACAACCCTCGACATTTTACCAGGCATATAACAAACCACAGCCTTAAACTTCACCCCAACAACAACATTAAGCCTAACCCGAACCCTAAACCAAACCCGAACCCTAGCTCCAACACTACCAACAATGCTAACAAAAATCCTAACCTCATCACCCATTCCAATCCGAAAACCTACCCTCAAATTTATACCAAACCCCCACAAATGCACAGCCCTAAACTTTACCCTATTCCCAACCCCAACCCAAATGCTAACCCTAAACCCTAACCCTAACCATAACCCTAGGCTACAACCAAAATTCACCTGAAAACCAACACCAAATCCAATGTCAAACCTAAACACAACCCTCGAAATTTACCAACCCTACACCAAACCGCAACCTAAACTTCACCCTAACACCAGCACGAAGCCAAACCCTAACCCTCTCCTTAAATCGAATTCTAGACAAAATCCTCAACCAACCCTAGCCCAAACCCTAACAGCAACCACAATCAACCCTAAACCCAACCCTCAAGTTTATACCAAACTGACAACAAACCACAGCCCAAATTTTAACCCTAATTCAAACCGTAAACCAAACCCTAACAGTAACCCTAACCCACACCCTAGCCCTAACCTCACAACCAACTCTCACAGAAAATTAACCCAATGTCCAATGCAAACCCTATACACAACTCTCCATTTTTACAAACCCTACACCAAACCGCAGTCATAACCTTTCCCCTAACACCAACACTAAACCTAAACCAAACCCCATCCCTAACCTGAAATCTAGGCCCACCCCTACAACCAACTGTTGCCCAAACACTAAACACAATCCCGAAACCAACCCGAAACCCATCCCTCAAATTTATTCCAAACCAACACGAAACAGCAGCCCTGAACTTCACCCTAACTCCGACCCATACCCAAACCCTAACCCTTACACTAGCCATAACACTACCACCAACCCTCACGCGAAAACTACCGCAAGTCCAATGCCAACTCTAAACACAACACTCGAATTTGATGAATCCTACACCAAGCTGCCACCCAAAACGTCAAACCAACAACAACACAAAGCATAACAATAACTCTAACCTGCACCCGAAACCTAACCCCAACCCTACCATCAAGCCTACTCCAAACCCTAACCACAAACCCCACACCAACACGAAACCAAACCCTCAAATTTATACCAAACCGAAACCAAACTGCAGCCCTAAACCTCACCCTAATCCCAGCCCTAATCCAAACCCTAACCCTAACCCATAATCCTAACCCTAGCCCTAAACCTACCACCAAACCTCACCCGAAAACTAACCCCACGTCCATGCCAACCCTAAACACAATCCTCGACTTTTTACCAACCCTGCACAAAACCGCAGCCCTAAACTTTACCCTAACACCAACACAAAACTTAACCCTAACCTGTACCCGAAAGCAAGTCGAAGCCACAAACCTACCGTCAACCCTAGAGCAAACCTTAACTGCATCACATAACCAACACTAACCCAACCTTCAAATTTACGCCAACTGACACCAAAAAGTAGCCCTAATCCTCACCCTAATCCCAACCCTAACCCAAATCCTAACCGTAACCCCTAACACTAACCCGAGCCCTAATGCTACCACCAACCCTCACTCAAAATCTAACCCCAAGTCCAATGTCAACTCTAAACACAACCCTCGAAATTTACCAAACCCTACCCCATCCACATCCCTGCATTTCACCCTAACACCAGCACTTAGAAAACCTAACCCTCCCCTGAACCCGAACCCATGTCCCAACCCTACAACCAACCTAGCCAAAACCCTAACCGCAAACCCCTAACCAACATAAACACAAACCTCAGATTTATATCAAATGGACACTAAACCGCAGCCCTAAACGTAACCCAAATCACAATTGGAACCTCAAACCCTAACGCTAAACCCTAGCCCTAACCCTAGCCCTAACCCTACCATCAAACCTCACCCGAAAACTAACCCCACGACCGATGTCAACCCTAAACTCAACCCTCGAATTTTTACCAACCCTATGCAAAACTGCAGCCTCAAACTTCACCCTAACACCAACACAAAGCCTAACCCTAACCCAAACCTGAACAAGAATCGAAGCCACAACCCTACCGTCAACCCTAGAGCAAACCTTAACCGCAACACGCAAACAGACACTAAACACAACCTTCAAATTTATACCAACTGAAACCGAGAAGCAGCCATAAACTTCACCCTAATCCCAACCCTAACCCAAAACCTAACCGTAAACCCTAACACTAACCCTAGCCTTAACTCTACCAACAACCCTCACCTGAAAACACACCCCAAGTCCAACGCCAACCCTAAACACTATCGTCGAATTTTTACTAAACCCTACACAAAACCGCAGCCCTAAATTTCACCCTAACACCAACACAAAACCTAACCCTAACATGTACCCAAAAGCAGGTCGAAGCCAAAACCCTACTGTCAACCCTAGAGCAAACCTTAACTGCAACACCCAAACCAGCACGAAACTCAACCTTCAAATTTATGCCAACTGACACCAAAAAGTAGCCCTAATCTTCACCCTAATCCCAACCCTAACCCAAATCCTAACCGTAACCCCTAACATTAACCCGAGCCCTAATGCTACCACCAACCGTCACTCGAAATCTAACCCCAAGTCCAATCTCAACTCTAAACACAACCCTCGAAATTTACCAAACCCTACCCCATCCACATCCCTACATTTCACCCTAACACCAGCCCTAAGAAAACCTAACCCTGCCCTGAACCCGAACCCATTTCCCAACCCTACAACCAACCCTAGCCAAAACCCTAACAGCAAACCTGAACAAGAATCGAAGCCACAACCCTACCGTCAACCCTAGAGCAAACTTTAACCGCAACACCCAAACCAACACTAAAACCATCCTTCAATTTATACCAAACGACACCGAGAAGCAGCCTTAAACTTCACCCTAATCCCAACCCTAACCCAAACCCTAACCGTAACCCTAACACTAACCCTAGCCATAACCCTACCACCAAACGTCACCCGAAAACTAAGCCCTAAGTCCAACACCAACCCTAAACACAACCCTCGACTTTTCACCACCCCTACACCAAATCGCAGCTCTAAACTTCACCCTACAACAACACTAAGCGTAACCCGAACCCGAACCCAATCCCTAGGTACAGTCCTACCACCAAAACTAGCCAATAGCCTAACCTCAACCCCACACCAACCTTAAATGCAACTCTTAAATTTATACCGAAACGACACCATACCACAGCCCTAAACTTCACTCTATTCCCATCCGTAACCCAAACCCTAACCTTTACCTCTAACACGAACCCTAACTCTAACCCTACCGGCAACCCTCACCCCAAAACTAACCCCAGTCCAATCCAAGCTTCAACACAACCCTCGACATTTTACCAACCATATATCAAACCACAGCCCTAAACTTCACCCCAACAACAACATTAAGCCTAACCCGAACCCTAAACCAAACCCGAACCCTAGCTCCAACACTACCAACAACGCTAACAAAAATCCTAACCACAACAACCACTCCAATCCGAAAGCCTACCATCAAATTTATACCAAACCCCCACAAATGCACAGCCCTAAACTTTACCCTATTCCCAACCCCAACCCAAATGCTAACCCTAAACTACCCTAACCCTAACCATAACCCTAGGCTACAACCAAAATTCACCTGAAAACCAACACCAAATCCAATGTCAAACCTAAACACAACCTTCGACTTTTTACAAACCCTACACCAAACCGCAACCTAAACTTCACCCTAACACCAGCACGAAGCCAAACCCTAACCCTATACTTAAAAAGAATTCTAGACAAAATCCTCAACCAACCCTAGCCCAAACCCTAACAGCAACCAAAATCAACCCTAAACCCAACCCTCAAGTTTATACCAAACTGACAACAAACCACAGCCCAAAGTTTAACCCTAATCCAAACCGTAAACCAAACCCTAACAGTAACCCTAACCCACACCCTAGCCCTAATCTCACCACCAACTCTCACAGAAAATTAACCCAATGTCCAATGCAAACCCTATACACAACTCTCCATTTTTACAAACCCTACACCAAACCGCAGTCCTAACCTTTCCCCTAACACCAACACTAAACCTAAACCAAACCCGATCCCTAACCTGAAATCTAGGCCCACCCCTACAACCAACTGTTGCCCAAACACTAAACACAATCCCGAAACCAACCCGAAACCCATCCCTCAAATTTATTCCAAACCAACACGAAACAGCAGCCCTGAACTTCACCCTAATTCAGACCCATACCCAAACCCTAACCCTAACACTAGCCATAACCCTACCACCAACCCTCACGCGAAAACTACACCAAGTCCAATGCCAACCGTAAACACAACACTCGAATTTAATGAATCCTACACCAAGCTGCCACCCGAAACGTCAAACCAACAACAACACAAAGCATAACAATAACTCTAACCTGCACCCGAAACCTAACCCCAACCCTACCATCAAGCCTACTCCAAACCCTAACCACAAACCCCACACCAACACGAAACCAAACCCTCAAATTTATACCAAACCGAAACCAAACTGCAGCCCTAAACTTCACCCTAATCCCAGCCCTAATCCAAACCCTAACCCTAACCCATAACCCTAACCCTAGCCCTAACCCTACCACCAAACCTCACCCGAAAACTAACCCCACGTCCATGCCAACCCTAAACACAATCCTCGACTTTTTACCAACCCTACACAAAACCGCAGCCCTAAACTTCACCCTAACACCAACACAAAACCTAACCCTAACCTGTACTCGAAAGCAAGTCGAAGCCACAAACCTACCGTCAACCCTAGAGCAAACCTTAACTGCATCACCCAAACCAACACTAACCCAACCTTCAAATTTATGCCAACTGACACCAAAAAGTAGCCCTAATCTTCACCCTAATCCCAACCCTAATCCAAATCCTAACCGTAACCCCTAACACTAACCCGAGCCCTAATGCTACCACCAACCCTCACTCGAAATCTAACCCCAATTCCAATGTCAACTCTAAACACAACCCTCGAAATTTACCAAACCCTACCCCATCCACATCCCTACATTTCACCCTAACACCAACACTAAGAAAACCTACCCCTCCCCTGAACCCGAACCCATGTCCCAACCCTACAACCAACCCTAGCCAAAACCCTAACCGCAAAACCCTAACCAACACAAACCCAAACCTCAGATTTATATCAAATGCACACCAAACGGCAGCCCTAAACTTGACCCGAATCACAACTGGAACCTCAAACCCTAACGCTAAACCCTAGCCCTAACCCTAGCCCTAACCCTACCATCAAACCTCACCCGAAAACTAACCCCACGACCGATGTCAACCCTAAACTCAACCCTCGAATTTTTACCAACCCTATGCAAAACTGCAGCCTTAAACTTCACCCTAACACCAACACAAAGCCTAACCCTAACCCAAACCTGAAAGAAGGTCGAAGCCAAAACCGTACTGTCAACCCTAGAGCAAACCTTAACCGCAACACCCAAACCAACACTAAACACAACCTTCAAATTTATACCAACTGAAACCGAGAAGCAGCCATAAACTTCACCCTAATCCCAACCCTAACCCAAAACCTAACCGTAAACCCTAACACTAACCCTAGCCCTAACTCTACCAGCAACCCTCACCTGAAAACTAACCCCAAGTCCAATGCCAACTCTAAACACAACACTCGAATTTAATGAATCCTACACCAAGCTGCCACCCGAAACGTCAAACCAACAACAACACAAAGCATAACAATAACTCTAACCTGCACCCGAAACCTAACCCCAACCCTACCATCAAGCCTACACCAAACCCTAACCACAAACCCCACACCAACACGAAACCAAACCCTCAAATTTATACCAAACCGAAACCAAACTGCAGCCCTAAACCTCACCCTAATCCCAGCCCTAATCCAAACCCTAACCCTAACCCATAGCCCTAACCCTAGCCCTAACCCTACCACCAAACCTCACCCGAAAACTAACCCCACGTCCATGCCAACCCTAAACACAATCCTCGACTTTTTACCAACCCTACACAAAACCGCAGCCTTAAACTTCACCCTAACACCAACACAAAACCTAACCCTAACCTGTACCCGAAAGCAAGTCGAAGCCACAAACCTACCGTCAACCCTAGAGCAAACCTTAACTGCATCACATAACCAACACTAACCCAACCTTCAAATTTATGCCAACTGACACCAAAAAGTAGCCCTAATCCTCACCCTAATCCCAACCCTAACCCAAATCCTAACCGTAACCCCTAACACTAACCCGAGCCCTAATGCTACCACCAACCCTCACTCGAAATCTAACCCCAAGTCCAATGTCAACTCTAAACACAACCCTCGAAATTTACCAAACCCTACCCCATCCACATCCCTACATTTCACCCTAACACCAGCACTAAGAAAACCTAACCCTCCCCTGAACCCGAACCCATGTCCCAAGCCTACAACCAACTCTAGCCAAAACCCTAACCGCAAACCCCTAACCAACACAAACCCAAACCTCAGATTTATATCAAATGGACACCAAACCGCAGCCCTAAACTTAACCCAAATCACAACTGGAACCTCAAACCCTAACGCTAAACCCTAGCCCTAACCCTAGCCCTAACCCTACCATCAAACCTCACCCGAAAACTATCCCCACGTCCGATGTCAACCCTAAACTCAACCCTCGAATTCTGACCAACCCTATGCAAAAGCGCAGCCTTAAACTTCACCCTAACACCAACACAAAGCCTAACCCTATCACAAACCTGAACAAGAATCGAAGCCACAACCCTACCGTCAACCCTAGAGCAAACTTTAACCGCAACACCCAAACCAACAGTAAACCCAACCTTCAAATTTATACCAACCGACACCGAGAAGCAGCCTTAAACTTCACCCTAATCCCAACCCTAACCCAAACCCTAACCGTAACCCCTAACACTAACCCTAGCCATAACCCTACCACCAAACGTCACCCGAAAACTAAGCCCTAAGTCCAACACCAACCCTAAACACAACCCTCGACTTTTCACCACCCCTACACCAAATCGCAGCTCTAAACTTCACCCTACAACAACACTAAGCCTAACCCGAACCCGAACCCAATCCCTAGGTACAGTCCTACCACCAAAACTAGTCAATAGCCTAACCTCAACCCCACACCAACCTTAAATGCAACTCTTAAATTTATACCGAAACGACACCATACCACAGCCCTAAACTTCACTCTATTCCCAACCGAAACCCAAACCCTAACCTTTACCTCTAACACGAACCCTAACTCTAACCCTACCGGCAACGCTCACCCCAAAACTAACCCCAGTCCAATGCCAACCTTCAACACAACCCTCGACATTTTACCAGGCATATAACAAACCACAGCCTAAACTTCACCCCAACAACAACATTAAGCCTAACCCGAACCCTAAACCAAACCCGAACCCTAGCTCCAACACTACCAACAACGCTAACAAAAATCCTAACCACTCCAATCTGAAAACCTACCATCAAATTTATACCAAACCCCCACAAATGCACAGCCCTAAACTTTACCCTGTACCCAACACCAACCCAAATGCTAACCCTAAACCCTAACCCTATCCATAACCCGAGGCTACAACCAAAATTCACCTGAAAACCAACACCAAATCCAATGTCAAACCTAAACACAACCTTCGACTTTTTACCAACCCTACACCAAACCGCAACCTAAACTTCACCCTAACACCAGCACGAAGCCAAACCCTAACCCTCTCCTTAAATCGAATTCTAGACAAAATCCTCAACCAACCCTAGCCCAAACCCTAACAGCAACCACAATCAACCCTAAACCCAACCCTCAAGTTTATACCAAACTGACAACAAACCACAGCCCAAAGTTTAACCCTAATCCAAACCGTAAACCAAACCCTAACAGTAACCCTAACCCTAACCCTAACCCTAACCTCACCACCAACTCTCACAGAAAATTAACCCAATGTCCAATGCAAACCCTATACACAACTCTCCATTTTTACAAACCCTACACCAAACCGCAGTCATAACCTTTCCCCTAACACCAACACTAAACCTAAACCAAACCCCATCCCTAACCTGAAATCTAGGCCCACCCCTACAACCAACTGTTGCCCAAACACTAAACACAATCCCGAAACCAACCCGAAACCCATCCCTCAAATTTATTCCAAACCAACACGAAACAGCAGCCCTGAACTTCACCCTAATCCCAACCCATACCCAAACCCTAACCCTAACACTAGCCATAACCCTACACCAACCCTCACGCGAAAACTACACCAAGTCCAATGCCAACCCTAAACACAACACTCGAATTTAATGAATCCTACACTGAGCTGCCACCCGAAACGTCAAACCAACAACAACACAAAGTATAACAATAACTCTCACCTGCACCTGAAACCTAACCCAAACCCTACCATCAAGCCTACTCGAAACTCTAACCAAAAACCCCACACCAACACGAAACCAAACCCTCAAATTTATACCAAACCGAAACCAAACTGACGCCCTAAACTTCACCCTAATCCCAGCCCTAATCCAAACCCTAACCCTAACGCATACCCCTAACCCTAGCCCTAAACCTTCCACCAAACCTTACGCCAAAACTAACCCCACGTCCATGCCAACCCTAAACACAATCCTCGACTTTTTGCCAACCCTACACAAAACCGCAGCCCTAAACTTCACCCTAACACCAACACAAAACCTAACCCTAACCTGTACTCAAAAGCAAGTCGAAGCCACAACCCTACCGTCAACCCTAGAGCAAACTTTAACTGCATCACCCAAACCAACAAGAAACCAACCTTCAAATTTCTGCCAACTGACACCAAAAAGTAGCCCTAATCTTCACCCTAATCCCAACCCTAACCCAAATCCTAACCGTAACCCCTAACACTAACCCGAGCCCTAATGCTACCACCAACCCTCACTCGAAATCTAACCCCAAGTCCAATGTCAACTCTAAACACAACCCTCGAAATTTACCAAACCCTACCCCATCCACATCCCTACATTTCACCCTAACACCAGCACTAAGAAAACCTAACCCTCCCCTGAACCCGAACCCATGTCCCAAGCCTACAACCAACTCTAGCCAAAACCCTAACCGCAAACCCCTAACCAACACAAACCCAAACCTCAGATTTATATCAAATGCACACCAAACCGCAGCCCTAAACTTAACCCAAATCACAATTGGAAACTCAAACCCTAACGCTAAACCCTAGCCCTAACCCTAGCCCTAACCCTACCATCAAACCTCACCCGAAAACTAACCCCACGACCGACGTCAACCCTAAACTCAACCCTCGAATTTTTACCAACCCTATACAAAACTGCAGCCTCAAACTTCACCCTAGCACCAACACTAAGCATAACCCTAACCCAAACCTGACAATGAATCTAAGCCACAACGCTACCGTCAATCCTAGAGCAAACCTTAACCGCAACACGCAAACAGACACTAAACACAACCTTCAAATTTATACCAACTGAAACCGAGAAGCAGCCATAAACTTCACCCTAATCCCAACCCTAACCCAAAACCTAACCGTAAACCCTAACACTAACCCTAGCCTTAACTCTACCAACAACCCTCACCTGAAAACTCACCCCAAGTCCAACGCCAACCCTAAACACTATCCTCGAATTTTTACCAAACCCTACACAAAACCGCAGCCCCAAATTTCACCCTAACACCAACACAAAACCTAACCCTAACATGTACCCAAAAGCAGGTCGAAGCCAAAACCCTACTGTCAACCCTAGAGCAAACCTTAACTGCAACACCCAAACCAGCACGAAACCCAACCTTCAAATTTATGCCAACTGACACCAAAAAGTAGCCCTAATCTTCACCCTAATCCCAACCCTAACCCAAATCCTAACCGTAACACCTAACACTAACCCGAGCCCTAATGCTACCACCAACCGTCACTCGAAATCTAACCCCAAGTCCAATCTCAACTCTAAACACAACCCTCGAAATTTATCAAACCCTACCCCATCCACATCCCTACATTTCACCCTAACACCAGCCCTAAGAAAACCTAACCCTGCCCTGAACCCGAACCCATTTCCCAACCCTACAACCAACCCTAGCCAAAACACTAACCGCAAATCCCTAACCAACCCAAACCCAAACCTCAGATTTATATCAAATGGACACCAAACCGCAGCCCTAAACTTAACCCAAATCACAACTGGAACTTCAAACCCTAATCCTAACCACTAGTCCTAACCCTAGCCCTAACCCTACCATCAAACCTCACCCGAAAACTATCCCCACGTCCGATGTCAACCCTAAACTCAACCCTCGAATTCTGACCAACCCTATGCAAAAGCGCAGCCTTAAACTTCACCCTAACACCAACACAAAGCCTAACCCTATCACAAACCTGAACAAGAATCGAAGCCACAACCCTACCGTCAACCCTAGAGCAAACTTTAACCGCAACACCCAAACCAACAGTAAACCCAACCTTCAAATTTATACCAACCGACACCGAGAAGCAGCCTTAAACTTCACCCTAATCCCAACCCTAACCCAAACCCTAACCGTAACCCCTAACACTAACCCTAGCCATAACCCTACCACCAAACGTCACCCGAAAACTAAGCCCTAAGTCCAACACCAACCCTAAACACAACCCTCGACTTTTCACCACCCCTACACCAAATCGCAGCTCTAAACTTCACCCTACAACAACACTAAGCCTAACCCGAACCCGAACCCAATCCCTAGGTACAGTCCTACCACCAAAACTAGTCAATAGCCTAACCTCAACCCCACACCAACCTTAAATGCAACTCTTAAATTTATACCGAAACGACACCATACCACAGCCCTAAACTTCACTCTATTCCCAACCGAAACCCAAACCCTAACCTTTACCTCTAACACGAACCCTAACTCTAACCCTACCGGCAACGCTCACCCCAAAACTAACCCCAGTCCAATGCCAACCTTCAACACGACCCTCGACATTTTACCAGGCATATAACAAACCACAGCCTTAAACTTCACCCCAACAACAACATTAAGCCTAACCCGAACCCTAAACCAAACCCGAACCCTAGCTCCAACACTACCAACAATGCTAACAAAAATCCTAACCACTCCAATCTGAAAACCTACCATCAAATTTATACCAAACCCCCACAAATGCACAGCCCTAAACTTTACCCTGTACCCAACACCAACCCAAATGCTAACCCTAAACCCTAACCCTATCCATAACCCGAGGCTACAACCAAAATTCACCTGAAAACCAACACCAAATCCAATGTCAAACCTAAACACAACCTTCGACTTTTTACCAACCCTACACCAAACCGCAACCTAAACTTCACCCTAACACCAGCACGAAGCCAAACCCTAACCCTCTCCTTAAATCGAATTCTAGACAAAATCCTCAACCAACCCTAGCCCAAACCCTAACAGCAACCACAATCAACCCTAAACCCAACCCTCAAGTTTATACCAAACTGACAACAAACCACAGCCCAATTTAACCCTAATTCAAACCGTAAACCAAACCCTAACAGTAAGCCCTAACCCACACCCTAGCCCTAACCTCACAACCAACTCTCACAGAAAATTAACCCAATGTCCAATGCAAACCCTATACACAACTCTCCATTTTTACAAACCCTACACCAAACCGCAGTCATAACCTTTCCCCTAACACCAACACTAAACCTAAACCAAACCCCATCCCTAACCTGAAATCTAGGCCCACCCCTACAACCAACTGTTGCCCAAACACTAAACACAATCCCGAAACCAACCCGAAACCCATCCCTCAAATTTATTCCAAACCAACACGAAACAGCAGCCCTGAACTTCACCCTAACTCCGACCCATACCCAAACCCTAACCCTTACACTAGCCATAACACTACCACCAACCCTCACGCGAAAACTACCGCAAGTCCAATGCCAACTCTAAACACAACACTCGAATTTGATGAATCCTACACCAAGCTGCCACCCAAAACGTCAAACCAACAACAACACAAAGCATAACAATAACTCTAACCTGCACCCGAAACCTAACCCCAACCCTACCATCAAGCCTACTCCAAACCCTAACCACAAACCCCACACCAACACGAAACCAAACCCTCAAATTTATACCAAACCGAAACCAAACTGCAGCCCTAAACCTCACCCTAATCCCAGCCCTAATCCAAACCCTAACCCTAACCCATAATCCTAACCCTAGCCCTAAACCTACCACCAAACCTCACCCGAAAACTAACCCCACGTCCATGCCAACCCTAAACACAATCCTCGACTTTTTACCAACCCTGCACAAAACCGCAGCCCTAAACTTTACCCTAACACCAACACAAAACTTAACCCTAACCTGTACCCGAAAGCAAGTCGAAGCCACAAACCTACCGTCAACCCTAGAGCAAACCTTAACTGCATCACATAACCAACACTAACCCAACCTTCAAATTTACGCCAACTGACACCAAAAAGTAGCCCTAATCCTCACCCTAATCCCAACCCTAACCCAAATCCTAACCGTAACCCCTAACACTAACCCGAGCCCTAATGCTACCACCAACCCTCACTCAAAATCTAACCCCAAGTCCAATGTCAACTCTAAACACAACCCTCGAAATTTACCAAACCCTACCCCATCCACATCCCTGCATTTCACCCTAACACCAGCACTTAGAAAACCTAACCCTCCCCTGAACCCGAACCCATGTCCCAAGCCTACAACCAACTCTAGCCAAAACCCTAACCGCAAACCCCTAACCAACATAAACACAAACCTCAGATTTATATCAAATGGACACTAAACCGCAGCCCTAAACTTAACCCAAATCACAATTGGAACCTCAAACCCTAACGCTAAACCCTAGCCCTAACCCTAGCCCTAACCCTACCATCAAACCTCACCCGAAAACTAACCCCACGACCGATGTCAACCCTAAACTCAACCCTCGAATTTTTACCAGCCCTATGCAAAACTGCAGCCTCAAACTTCACCCTAACCCAACACAAAGCCTAACCCTATCACAAACCTGAACAAGAATCGAAGCCACAACCCTACGGTCAACCCTAGAGCAAACTTTAAACGCAACACCCAAACCAACACTAAACCCAACCTTCAAATTTATACCAACCGACACCGAGAAGCAGCCTTAAACTTCACCCTAATCCCAACCCTAACCCAAACCCTAACCATAACCCCTAACACTAACCCTAGCCCTAACCTTACCACCAAACGTCACCCGAAAACTAAGCCCTAAGTCCAACGCCAACCCTAAACACAACCCTCGACTTTTCACCAACCCTACACCAAATCGCAGCTGTAAACTTCACCCTACAACAACACTAAGCGTAACCCGAACCCGAACCCAATCCCTAGGTACAGTCCTACCACCAAAACTAGCCAATAGCCTAACCTCAACCCCACACCAACCATAAATGCAACTCTTAAATTTATACCAAAACGACACCATACCACAGCCCTAAACTTCACTCTATTCCCATCCGTAACCCAAACCCTAACCTTTACCTCTAACACGAAACCTAACTCTAACCCTACGGCAACCCTCACCCCAAAACTAACCCCAGTCCAATCCCAAGTTTCAACACAACCCTCGACATTTTACCAACCATATATCAAACCACAGCCCTAAACTTCACCCCAACAACAACATTAAGCCTAACCCGAACCCTAAACCAAACCCGAACCCTAGCTCCAACACTACCAACAACGCTAACAAAAATCCTAACCACAACAACCACTCCAATCCGAAAGCCTACCATCAAATTTATACCAAACCCCCACAAATGCACAGCCCTAAACTTTACCCTATTCCCAACCCCAACCCAAATGCTAACCCTAAACACTAACCCTAACCCTAACCATAACCCTAGGCTACAACCAAATTTCACCTGAAAACCAACACCAAATCCAATGTCAAACCTAAACACAACCTTCGACTTTTTACAAACCCTACACCAAACCGCAACCTAAACTTCACCCTAACACCAGCACGAAGCCAAACCCTAACCCTATACTTAAATAGAATTCTAGACAAAATCCTCAACCAACCCTAGCCCAAACCCTAACAGCAACCACAATCAACCCTAAACCCAACCCTCAAGTTTATACCAAACTGACAACAAACCACAGCCCAAAGTTTAACCCTAATCCAAACCGTAAACCAAACCCTATCAGTAACCCTTAACCCACACCCTAGCCCTAATCTCACCACCAACTCTCACAGAAAATTAACCCAATGTCCAATGCAAACCCTATACACAACTCTCCATTTTTACAAACCCTACACCAAACCGCAGTCCTAACCTTTCCCCTAACACCAACACTAAACCTAAACCAAACCCGATCCCTAACCTGAAATATAGGCCCACCCCTACAACCAACTGTTGCCCAAACACTAAACACAATCCCGAAACCAACCCGAAACCCATCCCTCAAATTTATTCCAAACCAACACGAAACAGCAGCCCTGAACTTCACCCTAATTCAGACCCATACCCAAACCCTAACCCTAACACTAGCCATAACCCTTACACCTACCCTCACGCGAAAACTACACCAAGTCCAATGCCAACCCTAAACACAACACTCGAATTTAATGAATCCTACACTGAGCTGCCACCCGAAACGTCAAACCAACAACAACACAAAGTATAACAATAACTCTCACCTGCACCTGAAACCTAACCCAAACCCTACCATCAAGCCTACTCGAAACTCTAACCAAAAACCCCACACCAACACGAAACCAAACCCTCAAATTTATACCAAACCGAAACCAAACTGACGCCCTAAACTTCACCCTAATCCCAGCCCTAATCCAAACCCTAACCCTAACGCATACCCCTAACCCTAGCCCTAAACCTTCCACCAAACCTTACGCCAAAACTAACCCCACGTCCATGCCAACCCTAAACACAATCCTCGACTTTTTGCCAACCCTACACAAAACCGCAGCCCTAAACTTCACCCTAACACCAACACAAAACCTAACCCTAACCTGTACTCAAAAGCAAGTCGAAGCCACAACCCTACCGTCAACCCTAGAGCAAACTTTAACTGCATCACCCAAACCAACAAGAAACCAACCTTCAAATTTCTGCCAACTGACACCAAAAAGTAGCCCTAATCTTCACCCTAATCCCAACCCTAATCCAAATCCTAACCGTAACCCCTAACACTAACCCGAGCCCTAATGCTACCACCAACCCTCACTCGAAATCTAACCCCAATTCCAATGTCAACTCTAAACACAACCCTCGAAATTTACCAAACCCTACCCCATCCACATCCCTACATTTCACCCTAACACCAGCACTAAGAAAACCTAACCCTCCCCTGAACCCGAACCCATGTCCCAACCCTACAACCAACCCTAGCCAAAACCCTAACCGCAAACCCTAACCAACACAAACCCAAACCTCAGATTTATATCAAATGGACACCAAACCGCAGCCCTAAACTTAACCCAAATCACAACTGGAACCTCAAACCCTAACCCTAAACCCTAGCCCTAACCCTAGCCCTAACCCTACCATCAAACCTCACCCGAAAACTAACCCCACGACCGATGTCAACCCTAAACTCAACCCTCGAATTTTTACCAACCCTATGCAAAACCGCAACCTAAACTTCACCCTAACACCAACACAAAGCCTAACCCTATCCCAAACCTGAACACGAATCGAAGCCACAACCCTACCGTCAACCCTAGAGCAAACTTTAACCGCAACACCCAAACCAACACTAAACCCAACCTTCAAATTTATACCAACCGACACCGAGAAGCAGCCTTAAACTTCACCCTAATCCCAACCCTAACCCAAACCCTAACCGTAACCCCTAACACTAACCCTAGCCATAACCCTACCACCAAACGTCACCCGAAAACTAAGCCCTAAGTCCAACACCAACCCTAAACACAACCCTCGACTTTTCACCACCCCTACACCAAATCGCAGCTCTAAACTTCACCCTACAACAACACTAAGCCTAACCCGAACCCGAACCCAATCCCTAGGTACAGTCCTACCACCAAAACTAGTCAATAGCCTAACCTCAACCCCACACCAACCTTAAATGCAACTCTTAAATTTATACCGAAACGACACCATACCACAGCCCTAAACTTCACTCTATTCCCAACCGAAACCCAAACCCTAACCTTTACCTCTAACACGAACCCTAACTCTAACCCTACCGGCAACGCTCACCCCAAAACTAACCCCAGTCCAATGCCAACCTTCAACACGACCCTCGACATTTTACCAGGCATATAACAAACCACAGCCTTAAACTTCACCCCAACAACAACATTAAGCCTAACCCGAACCCTAAACCAAACCCGAACCCTAGCTCCAACACTACCAACAATGCTAACAAAAATCCTAACCTCATCAACCACTCCAATCCGAAAACCTACCATCAAATTTATACCAAACCCCCACAAATGCACAGCCCTAAACTTTACCCTATTCCCAACCCCAACCCAAATGCTAACCCTAAACCCTAACCCTATCCATAACCCGAGGCTACAACCAAAATTCACCTGAAAACCAACACCAAATCCAATGTCAAACCTAAACACAACCTTCGACTTTTTACCAACCCTACACCAAACCGCAACCTAAACTTCACCCTAACACCAGCACGAAGCCAAACCCTAACCCTCTCCTTAAATCGAATTCTAGACAAAATCCTCTACCAACCCTAGCCCAAACCCTAACAGCAACCAAAATCAACCCTAAACCCAACCCTCAAGTTTATACCAAACTGACAACAAACCACAGCCCAAAGTTTAACCCTAATCCAAACCGTAAACCAAACCCTAACAGTAAGCCCTAACCCACACCCTAGCCCTAACCTCACAACCAACTCTCACAGAAAATTAACCCAATGTCCAATGCAAACCCTATACACAACTCTCCATTTTTACAAACCCTACACCAAACCGCAGTCATAACCTTTCCCCTAACACCAACACTAAACCTAAACCAAACCCGATCCCTAACCTGAAATCTAGGCCCACCCCTACAACCAACTGTTGCCCAAACACTAAACACAATCCCGAAACCAACCCGAAACCCATCCCTCAAATTTATTCCAAACCAACACGAAACAGCAGCCCTGAACTTCACCCTAACTCCGACCCATACCCAAACCCTAACCCTTACACTAGCCATAACACTACCACCAACCCTCACGCGAAAACTACCGCAAGTCCAATGCCAACTCTAAACACAACACTCGAATTTGATGAATCCTACACCAAGCTGCCACCCGAAACGTCAAACCAACAACAACACAAAGCATAACAATAACTCTAACCTGCACCCGAAACCTAACCCCAACCCTACCATCAAGCCTACTCCAAACCCTAACCACAAACCCCACACCAACACGAAACCAAACCCTCAAATTTATACCAAACCGAAACCAAACTGCAGCCCTAAACCTCACCCTAATCCCAGCCCTAATCCAAACCCTAACCCTAACCCATAGCCCTAACCCTAGCCCTAAACCTACCACCAAACCTCACCCGAAAACTAACCCCACGTCCGATGTCAACCCTAGAATCAGCCCTCGAATTCTGACCAACCCTAAGAAAACCGCAGCCTTAAACTTCACCCTAACACCAACACAAAGCCTAACGCTAACCCAAACCTGAACAGGAATCGAAGCCACAACGCTACCGTCAACCCTAGAGCAAAGCTTAAACGCAACACCCAGACCAACACTAAACCCAACCTTCAAATTTATACCAACGACAGCGAGAAGCAGCCTGAAACTTCACCCTAATCCCAACCCTAACCCAAACACCAACCGTAAGACGTAATACTAACCCTACCCCTAACTCTACCATGAACCCTCACCTGAAAACTAACCCCAAGTCCAACGCCAACCCTAAACACTATCCTCGAATTTTTACCAAACCCTACACAAAACCGCAGCCCTAAACTTCACCCTAACACCAACACAAAACCTAACCCTAACCTGTACCCGAAAGCAGGTCGAAGCCAAAACCCTACCGTCAACCCTAGAGCAAACCTTAACTGCATCACCCAAACCAACACTAAACCCAACCTTCAAATTTATGCCAACTGACACCAAAAAGTAGCCCTAATCTTCACCCTAATCCCAACCCTAACCCAAATCCTAACCGTAACCCCTAACACTAATCCGAGCCCTAATGCTACCACCAATCCTCACTCGAAATCTAACCCCAAGTCCAATGTCAACTCTAAACACAACCCTCGAAATTTACCAAACCCTACCCCATCCACATCCCTGCATTTCACCCTAACACCAGCACTAAGAAAACCTAACCCTCCCCTGAACCCGAACCCATGTCCCAACCCTACAACCAACCCTAGCCAAAACCCTAACCGCAAACCCCTAACCAACCCAAACCCAAACCTCAGATTTATATCAAATGGACACCAAACCGCAGCCCTAAACTTAACCCAAATCACAACTGGAACCTCAAACCCTAACCCTAACCCTAGCCCTAACCCTAGCCCTAACCCTACCATCAAACCTCACCCGAAAACTAACCCCACGTCCGATGTCAACCCTAAACTCAACCCTCGAATTCTGACCAACCCTATGCAAAACTGCAGCCTTAAACTTCACCCTAACACCAACACAAAGCCTAACCCTATCACAAACCTGAACAAGAATCGAAGCCACAACCCTACCGTCAACCCTAGAGCAAACTTTAACCGCAACACCCAAACCAACAGTAAACCCAACCTTCAAATTTATACCAACCGACACCGAGAAGCAGCCTTAAACTTCACCCTAATCCCAACCCTAACCCAAACCCTAACCGTAACCCCTAACACTAACCCTAGCCCTAACCCTACCACCAAACGTCACCCGAAAACTAAGCCCTAAGTCCAACGCCAACCCTAAACACAACCCTCGACTTTTCACCACCCCTACACCAAATCGCAGCTCTAAACTTCACCCTACAACAACACTAAGCCTAACCCGAACCCGAACCCAATCCCTAGGTACAGTCCTACCACCAAAACTAGCCAATAGCCTAACCTCAACCCCACACCAACCTTAAATGCAACTCTTAAATTTATACCAAAACGACACCATACCACAGCCCTAAACTTCACTCTATTCCCAACCGTAACCCAAACCCTAACCTTTACCTCTAACACGAACCCTAACTCTAACCCTACCGGCAACCCTCACCCCAAAACTAACCCCAGTCCAATTCCAAGCTTCAACACAACCCTCGACATTTTACCAACCATATATCAAACCACAGCCTTAAACTTCACCCCAACAACAACATTAAGCCTAACCCGAACCCTAAACCAAACCCGAAACATAGCTCCAACACTACCAACAACGCTAACAAAAATCCTAACCTCATCAACCACTCCAATCCGAAAACCTACCATCAAATTTATACCAAACCCTCACAAAAGCACAACACTAAACCTTACCCAATTCCCAACCCCAACCCAGATGCTAACCCTAAACCCTAACCCTAACCATATCCCTAGGCTACAACCAAAACTCACCTGAAAACCAACACCAAATCCAATGTCAAACCTAAACACAACCTTCGACTTTTACCAACCCTACACCAAACCGCAACCTAAACTTCACCCTAACACTAGCACGAAGCCAAACCCTAACCCTATACTTAAATAGAATTCTAGACAAAATCCTCAACCAACCCTAGCCCAAACCCTAACAGCAACCACAATCAACCCTAAACCCAACCCTCAAGTTTATACCAAACTGACAACAAACCACAGCCCAAAATATACCCCTAATCCAAACCGTAAACCAAACCCTAACAGTAAGCCCTAACCCACACCCTAGCCCTAACCTCACAACCAACTCTCACAGAAAATTAACCCAATGTCCAATGCAAACCCTATACACAACTCTCCATTTTTACAAACCCTACACCAAACCGCAGTCCTAACCTTTCCCCTAACACCAACACTAAACCTAAACCAAACCCGATCCCTAACCTGAAATCTAGGCCCACCCCTACAACCAACTGTTGCCCAAACACTAAACACAATCCCGAAACCAACCCGAAAACCATCCCTCAAATTTATTCCAAACCAACACGAAACAGCAGCCCTGAACTTCACCCTAATTCAGACCCATACCCAAACCCTAACCCTAACACTAGCCATAACCCTACCACCAACCCTCACGCGAAAACTACCGCAAGTCCAATGCCAACTCTAAACACAACACTCGAATTTGATGAATCCTACACCGAGCTGCCACCCGAAACGTCAAACCAACAACAACACAAAGTATAACAATAACACTCACCTGCACCTGAAACCTAAACCCAACCCTAACATCAATCCTACTCGAAACTCTAACCACAAACCCCACACCAACACGAAAACAAACCCTCAAATTTGTACCAAACCAAAACGAAACTGACGCCCTAAACTTCACCCATATACCAGCCCTTATCCAAACCCTAACCCTAACCCATAGCCCTAACCCTAGCCCTAACCCTACCACCAAACCTCACTCGAAAACTAACCCCAATTCCAATGTCAACCCTAAACACAACCCTCGACTTTTCACCAACCCTACACCAAATCGCAGCTCTAAACTTCACCCTACAACAACACTAAGCCTAACCCGAACCCGAACCCAATCCCTAGCTACAGTCCTACCACCAAAACTAGCCAATAGCCTAACCTCAACCCCACACCAACCTTAAATGCAGCTCTTAAAATTATACCAAAACGACACCATACCACAGCCCTAAACTTCACTCTATTCCCAACCATAACCCAAACCCTAACCTTTACCTCTAACACGAAACCTAAGTCTAACCCTACCGGCAACCCTCACCCCAAAACTAACCCAGGTCCAATGCCAAGTTTCAACACAAACCTCGACATTTTAACAACCATATATCAAACCACAGCCTTAAACTTCACCCCAACAACAATATTAAGCCTAACCCGAACCCTAAACCAAACCCGAACCATAGCTCCAACACTACCAACAATGCTAACAAAATCCTAACCTCAACAACCACTCCAATCTGAAAACCTACCCTCAAATTTATACCAAACCCTCACAAATGCACAGCCCTAAACATAACCCTATTCCCAACCCCAACCCAAATGCTGAACCTAAACCCTAACCCTAACCCTAACCATAAACCTAGGTTACAACCAAAATTCACCTGAAAACCAACACCAAATCCAATGTCAAACCTAAACAAAACCTTCGACTTTTTACCAACCCTACACTAAACCGCAACCTAAACTTCACCCTAACACCAACACGAAGCCAAACCCTAACCATATCCTTAAATCGAATTCTAGACAAAATCCTAAACCAACCCTAGCCCAAACCCTAACA